>NC_057798.1:210534623-210571772 GCF_018294505.1 Triticum aestivum
CGGACTTTGTCGCCGCCGCCGCCGCCGAGGTTCGCCGCCGCCTCGAACCGCGTGCCACCGGTTTTCTTAAAAACCGGGCGGTTTTATTACGGTTTTTTTTTGGTTTTTTTAGATTCATTTTTTTTAGTTTTCGGTTTTTATTTCCGGTTTAGGTTAATTAGCGGACGTTCGTCCGTTAGTTCGTTTTAACGAACGCTTTCGTCAGATTCATTTAATTAACGAACGTTCGTTCCTTGACCCGTTCGTTGTTTTTCTTTTTCTCGGATTTAATCCGCGATTTTTCTGATCGCGATTTCTGATCCGATTTTCGTTTTAGTATAACTTTTCGCTCGTTTATCGGAATCAGGTGATTCAAGCGCCTGGAGTTTCGTCTCGAAACCCTCTTTCCGAATAATCTACTTAAACAAGTTTTTGCTTCTGTAAAATTTGACTTAGATCCAGAGTAGTAAACCGAAGCTGTTTTCTTTCGCCGTTTGACTTTCGTTGCTTTATTTGATTTGATTCTTTTTGCAAACCGGAGTTCTTAAGTTGAACATTCTGGTTGGATCTTTTGTTCGATGGGAAGTAGATGAGGTAGTACCTATTACCTGTTTTATTATCAAACCTTTGGGAGTTACTTCTACGTTTGCTTATTATGCCATGCTATGCTAGTAGACGTGGATTGGGTGAGTGTATCCATGACAGATGTGAGATTGTTAATTAATGGTTTATTTAAGGTGGCAACTTAAACACACATCTGGGTGGATTGAGGCACCTGTTTTCTAGCAGGACTTGCCTGTATTTCTTCGGACCGCCACCTAGGCTCAAAGGGATCATGAGATTATTCAAACTAGAAACTTACGTGTGCATCCACAAGCCATTATGGGCTCCGGCATAGTTGACTAAGTTGTGCGAACTCTTACGGGTAGACTAGCAGATGTAGAGGAAAGTAGGTGTACCGGTCTACCCACATGTAAGGTGCTAGTGCTTCCGAAAGACTATGTCTCGGTCATCCGTTTCTCAAACATCATGTAGTGCGAGAAATCAAACGGAGGCGATCGAGTCTTGTGGGAAAAGTGCGCAAACCTCTGCAGAGTGTATAAACTAATAATGGTTAGCCGTGTCCCCGGTTATGGACGTTTTGAGTATCTAGTACTTGATTATCATGTGAATCTCATCATGTTACTTTAATTAATATTGTTGGGTTAATGAGTACTTTTTAATTGGGATTGAGAATGCTGTCAACCATTCTCAATGTTTAACAACCACCATGATAGTTAAATGAATTTATTCCTTTGCAGTAGGGAAAATTGGCTTTATGCAAAAACTTTAACCATAGAGCTTTACCAGCAGCCAAATATGCATGTAGTATAGCCTATCTCCATTGTTATTCTCTATGTGTTACATTGGCAGCATATTCCATGTGCTGACCCATTTTTGGGCTGCAACGTTTCATGTTGCAGACTTTTCAGACGACGAGTAAGGTGCTGTTAGGTCGTGGTTCTATACTCAGTGATGCCATTGGAGTTGATGGACTCGCTTATCTTCCAAGCCTTCCGCTGTTATCGTTTTATATGGCCTTAAGCCATACTTATTTCAATAAGTTCTCTTTTGAGACATACGATGTAATAAGTGTGTGATTGCTACTCTATTATAAATCCTCCAAGTACTGTGTGGTGTCAGCATTACTGATCCAGGGATGACAGTGAGCACAGAGAACAGACTGGGTTAGGTCTGGTCGCTACAATGACTAACCATGTGAATGACCAATTCATGTCATCTCTCTAAATGGATATAAGTGAAGCAAGAGAGTTTAATTATTTCTACAAAATATATGCCCATGCTCTAACAAATATACGTGAAGAAAAAGAGCATTCTACAAATGGCGGTTTTCTATGTGAAGAGAAACAGGCAATCCAAACTTCAAATGATATAAGTGAAGCACATGAAGCATTCTATAAAGCCATACTCAAAAGATTTAAGTGAAGTGCAATGAGCATTCTATAAATCAACCATGGACTATCTCATACCAGCATGGTGAATAAAATAAAAGTGAGAACTAAATGCAAAAGACGCTCCAAGATTTGCACATATAACATGAACGAAACGAATCCGAAAACATACCGATACTTGCTGAAGAAAGAGGGGATGCCTTCCGGGGCATCCCCAAGATTAGATGCTTGAGTCTCCTTGAATATTTACTTGGGGTGCCTTGGTCATCCCCAAGCTTGAGCTCTTGCCTATCCTCCTTTTCCTCATATCGAGACCTCCTCGATCAAACACTTCATCCACACAAAACTTCAACAGAAAACTCGGTCAGATCCATTAGTATAATAAAGCAAATCACTATTCTAAGTACTGTTGTAAACCAATTCATATTTTGTTTTTGCATTTTGTCTACTGTAATATAACTTTTCCATGGCTTAACCCACTGATAGGAATGGATAGTTTCAACAAAACAAGTACACTATGCATCAAAAACAAAATCTGTCAAAAACAGAATAGTCTGTAGCAATCTAAACATTGACCATACTTTTGGTACCCCAAAACTTCTACCAAAATTAGGAAAAATAAAAAAAATGTATATCAATACAGTGCAAAAAGTTTCAGAACCGTTTGACGTTCCAGTAAAAAATGTAAAATCGCGCACTACAGCCAAAGTTTCTGTCATGCACCGCACAAACCAACAAGCATTGTAAACATCCTAAAGGAAAAGCTTGGCACATTATTTTTATAATACAATGGAATTGTACAAGGGGATAATTATTTTTGATTAAAAGTTTTTGTAATTAAGATTCACAAAGTTTCCGTGAGCATGGACAAAGTTCAAGGAGCTCCCCCACTTCAACAATGCTTGTCTTTCTCACTTTCACTTTTCTTTTTGAAAAGTTTTGGGTTCCCCTCTTTATTTTTTTGTTATTGGACTATATAAAAGCACTCAACAGAAATAAATGACTCTCTAAAACTTCTAGGTTGTCTCCCTGGCAGCACTTTCTTTAAAGCCATTAAGCTAGGCATATAGTGCTCAAGTAATGGATCTAGCGGGATCCCAAGGTATATCAAAGCCAATTTTAATTAACAATGATTTGTGATTTAGTAGTGAGCACAAAGTAACAAATATCATGCAACAACGGAGTCTAACTCTCTTCCTATGCATCGGCATGTCATAAAAGAACAATTCATGCACACCAAGTAAAGGCCAATGCATAGTATAAGCAGTTCTTGCAATTCTATAGTGTTGGAAACATAAAGAGGCGGAGATATAGTTACTCTCTCATAGTAATTGCAAGTAGGAGAAGGAAGCACATGCATGTTATATCTACCAAAATGATCATGTGTAGTAGTCAAACACAATCCATCAATATAATCCTTAATAAGGGCAAACTTCTACGATATAGTGTAGTAGGGAGAATTCAAAAAGATAATAGGACTATCATGCATGGGTGCAATAGCAACAATTTCATGTTTAACATAAGGAACTATAGCAAGTTCATCTCCATAAGCATAATTTAAAATGGCATCTTGGCCACAAGCATAGCAAGCATCATCAAAAAGGGATATTTCAAGAGAATCAACGGGATCATAACAATCATCATAGCACTCATCCTTCGGTAAGCACGAAGGGGAATTAAACAATGTATGAGTTGAAGAGTTACTCTCATTAGAAGGTGGGCACGGGTAGCTAATCCGCTCTTCCTCCTTTTGTTCTTCGCTCTCCTCATCATCTTTTTCATCCAATGAGCTCATAGTGTCATCAATTTCTTCTTCCATAGACTCCTGCAAAATATTAGTCTCTTCTTGGATAGTGGAGGAGTCCTCAATATATGGTTTAACATAGGAATCAGAAGCATAATTATCATAACAATATTTAAGTATGGCAAAATTTTCAGATTTGTAAAGAGTAGCATCATACTTTCCAATCAAAGAAGAAATTTCATAAGCACCCTTAAAAGCAACAAATTCTTCAATTTGTTGAACATCATAGTAATTATAAACACCTTTAGCATATGAAGATACTATTCCATTATCACTAAACTCACATTGGTAGGGAAGGTGTTTCTTAGGGTTTTCAAAACAACAAGTAAAATCATATATTTCACATAAATTCCAAGCATAGCATTGCAAAACATGTATTTGATCCAGTAAAAGTTCCCCTTTTTGAGATAAGCGGTGTCGCACATAACAAGCATGCTCATCTAAAGATTTGCCTTCAACTAAGCTAGTTGGGGTTTCAGCATGAGCACATAGGGATCAAAGATGATCCAAGTAAAAAGCTTCAGGAGTGTGATAGATTTTGAGTGGTTCTTCAACCATATGTGTAGTAGGTACAACTAAATTTTTGGTTTTTGCATTTCCTACCCATAACTAAAGATAGAAAACAACTAAGAACAACAAATAAAAATTATTTAGTGATAAAGCAAACAAGCACACACGAGAATATTCACCCCACGCTATGATTCCCCGGTAACGGCGCCAGAAAAAGGTCTTGATAACCCACAAGTATAGGGGATCAATTGTAGCCTCTTTCGATAAGTAAGAGTGTCGAACCCAATGAGGAGCTAAAGGTAGAACAAATATTCCCTCAAGTTCTATCGACCACCGATACAACTCTACGCATGCTTAACTTCCGCTTTACCTAAAACAAGTATGAGACTAGAAGGACTTTGTAGGTGTTGTTGGATAGGTTTGCAAGGATATAAAGAACACGTAAATATAAACTAGGGTTTGTTTAGATAAAGAAGCAATAAAGTTAGTATAGTGAGCGTGGAAAAGTGGTGGTAGGAGTTGTGAAATTGTCCCTAAGCAATTGACTACTTTACTAGACCGATAGCGAGTTTTATGTGGGAGAGGCATAAGCTAACATACTTTCTGTTCTTGGATCATATGCACTTATGATTGGAACTCTAGAAAGCATCCGCAACTACTAAAGATCATTAAGGTAAAACCCAACCATAGCATTAAACTATCAAGTCCTCTTTATTCCCATACGCCATGACCCACTTATCTGTGTTTGTGTTTCAGTCACTCACGCAACACAGACAATAAGCAAAACATGAACATATTGCAGCACCCTACAGCGGGAATCCCTCACGCTTGCGCGACACGGAGAGCACCATATGACAGCAACATAACCACAAGCAAATTAAGCCAATCATAGCAATTCACCAATTACCGAAAGGACAACGAAAATCTACTCAGACATCATAGGATGGCAACACATCATTGGATAATAATATGTAGCATAAAGCACCATGCTCAAGTAGAGGGTACAGCGGGTTGCGGGAGAGAGGATCGCTGAATATATATGGGGGAAGGTGATGGAGATGTTGTTGAAGATGGCGGAGGTGTTGGTGTAGATCGCGGTGATGATGATGGCCCCCGGCGGTGTTCCGGCGCCACCGGAAGCGAGGGGGAGAGAGCCCCCCTTCTTCTTCTTCTTCTTCTTCTTCCTTGACCTTCTCCCTAGATGGGAGAAGGGTTTTCCCTCTGGTCCATGGTCTCCATGGGTGGGAGGGGCGAGAGCCCCTTTGAGATTGGATCTGTCTCTCTGTCTCTCTCTGTTTCTGTGTTCTCTGATTCTGCCCTTTCACTGTTTCTTATATATCCGGAGATCCGTAACTCCGATTGGATTGAAACCTTCGCCACAATTTTTTTCCCAAAAATTAGCTTTCTTGCAGAAAAAGAAGAGCAGCAACCTCCTTACAGGGTGCCCACGAGGGTCAGGGGCGCACCCCCTGCCTCGTTTCCCCCTCGGGTACCGTCTCACGTTGATTCTTCTTCCCAAATATCACAAATATTCCAAAAATATTCTCCGTCCTTTTTTATCCCGTTTGGACTCCGTTTGATATGGGTTTTCTGTGAAACATAAAACATGCAACAAACAGGAACTGGCACTGGGCAGTAGATCAATATGTTAGTCCCAAAAATAATATAAAAAGTTGCCAAAAGTATATGAAAGTTGTAGAATATTGGCATGGAACAATAAAAATTTATAGATACGGCGGAGACGTATCAAGAGTGTGTGTGTTAAATCTATCGATAGCCGCGCCCGCGGATATGGGCCCAGTTCAGAGTAGGTCACACTATGAGCCAACAATAACGATAACCTGCTTAATAACAACCCTGGTTCGATGATGAGAAAGATGTTGGTTGTGATTGTGAGAGGATCACCATGGTATCGAGGATACCGATGTTCGTAAGTTGATGCATGTGTTGGTTACGAGGTAACCCGAGCAAGAGTAAGTTGGTGCATAATATGTTAAACTGTTGCATGTAGTATCATCATATGCTAATGCCATGCTAAAGTTGTATCATGTTCAGTTGTGCACGCCATGTTGTTCTGTTAATATTGTGCTCATGATTGCTTTAACCTGCTAATGCCATGCTATTGTTTGCCTTGATTGCTTTTGGTTATTGTGAGCTTGCAAGTACATTCAATGTACTAACCTGGCGTGTCATGCCAGTTTGCAGGTCGTGCCTGGATTGCTTGCTTGTTTGGTGTGGTTCTTGTGTTCGCGAGCTAGGATAAACGTTCCAGCCAGAGTCCCTGCGGATTGGAGTCCATCATCGCCATTCGTTGTCCCGCTGCCATAGTTCTTCTGCTGCCAGTAGAAGTTCCGCTGCCTGGAGTTGTTATGCTGCTTGTATAGAGCAGTTGTGGTTGGCGTAGTGTCATCGTGCCAGTATTATTCATTGTAATATCGGAGACCTTGTATTCATATTCGAGCTATACTAGAAAGCTGGTTTGTTCTATGCTAAGCAGTGCCGTATTCCAGAAGACTTCGCCTCGATCTCTGGGTTGGAATACAGGTGCATTCCAGTTTCTCTGAGCCGGGGTGCCACAGGCTTGGTATTAGAGCAGGTCTGGCTGTAGAGCACCCCTAGTCCGTTGGAACGTTAGAATGCAGTAGTATAGACCCCAGTTGATTTGTTGCATTTGATGGTTGCATTTGTTTGTTGCATAGCATGCATATAGATTTGTTATCTGGTCACTAACGGTTTATCTTGCGAGTGTAGGTAGTATCGGTTTCGATCCACTACCTGCACCACCCTTCTTTGCATGCTTGCTCTTTGGTGTTCGGTGTCATCTTTGTCCCAGCACAGTGATGCCCTGGTACCGAGTGTTCCAGACACCATTTGGAGGAGATATGCTCAGGTATCGCGTTGATATATTTTCCGCCATTCACCCATATATTTTTGGTGATAGACTTGTTTCTATCACGAATCATGCCATCCATCTCGTCCCTTTGGCAACCCTTACTGATCATTGTTATCAAGAAAGGGCAATGCCATCAAGCCTTGCTTTTCCTCCCCTATCTTGCCCTATCATTCCATTTTTGGACGTGTACGATTTTCTTTCATACGCTTGATGATGTGGTCGTGACCTCTGTGTTCCGACCCATGACCACCAAGTCCGTCCTCGCCTCCATATCCATCCAGATCCAACCGGTGTTCAACCAGCACTTGGTGTAGCCTTGCTTACACCAACCCTTTCCACACATGGATTTCACTTTCGTGAACACCATCACAGCATATTAGATCGTAATACTGGAGTCTCCGCGGAATCTGTGTGCTTAGGTGTGCATGCATATTATTGTGTGAGTAGCAGTAATATGTGATGATTACTTGAGATTAGTTATAATTATTTGTGTGCTTATGTGCTTTTGTTTTCGTCATTTCTTTTGTTTCTTTCTTTGGGCCTTCGGTGTTACAAATTTTTCTCTTATTAAAGTTGCTCGTCAACTGATACCGGACCTGAAGAATCAGCAAGGAGTTCGAATGTTTGGAAGCTCGGCTAAACAAAATGGAACTGTCAGCAGACAACAGTGAAATTGGGAAAATCTTGTCTGAATGCAAAAGAAATCCTGGATGGACCATCAGAATCAAATCTCTCTCAATGTGCACTCTTCATGGCAGTGATGATCAAATCAGCAAGCAGATAAAATTGGGTACAAGACCAACATTATATTATCAGTCAAAGGTATGGTTCAGATATAAGGTATGATTCTTCGTTGAGGATGATTTCGAAACAAGATATACCTAGAAGCAAGCAAGGATGTGCCATATACTCAGCAAGGAGGATAGTTCAGCAAAACTCCGTTCATACAAGAAATCAACAGAAGAAATATTAAGATGGTATGTATCCGTGGTAATCGGTCTACATATCACAATGAGAAGCTTCTGGTGTAAGCAACCCAGTCTTCCCTCGCAAGCTACCAGAGAAGCTTCCAAGAAAAGATTCCTTAGTGCGATACATGGATGAATTCTCGTGCAAGTTTGGCCAGAAGCAAGAATCAGTCAGAATGCAAGTCTGCCTTGGGAATCAGATTCTCATATATATGCGGAAGCCAGCTATACACCGCAGTGTGACAAAGGATTATGAAGATTGATGATAGCAATGAGCTCAGTGCAAGTACCTGTGAACCTGGAAGATGATCCTGATGATCCCTTGTCTCCTTTTCTCCACTAACAGCACCATGCCTGTGATCTGAGCTGTTTTTAGATATCCGGGTGGATGCTGATTTTTCTTTCTCTATTCAACAACTGTCATGAGTTCTGAGTTGCTTTTCGGCCGTCTCGTACAGCTGTTGAGTTTCTTTTTGTGACCATGGCCCTATGCTTTTAGCTACTTTTGGCTATCTTAGGGAGCTGCCACTTTCTTCTTATCGACTCGGTCTCATGCTCTGAGCTGCTTTTCGGCCGTCCTGAGACGTGGTTCAATTATTTTAGTAATGTCCTAGATCTGAGTTGTAAAGACCGTTATGGTGGTATGGCTACTAATTTATTTGTCAATTTCTTGCAAGGGTTCGGATGATCATTTTCCTACGGTCAAAACTTGAGAGGTGATGAACCTGCCAGTTAAACAAAATTACCATGTCAGAAGATGCGGATAAGAGTACACCTGTCAGAATATTGCACCTGACAGAACCTATGGTCACACGGAGAAACAATATGACCCCGCTCCTTCAGCCAAGGATCCAGATAAGAAAGCAGTAATGAAGGAGCAAGACTGATACTTGTTGCAAGAACCGCAGGGTGCAGATACCCCGGACAGTCTAAGTCAGTATTGATCACCCTGGATAATCACCTAAGGGGGGTATACTCAATTTTGGTAAGGACCCCTATCAAGGTAACCCGCTCAGTCGATAGTATATGCTCAGAATTGTCAGTATTTAATATCTAAGGTTGCCAAGTCAGACTAAGGGTCAATTCCGCAGTTCAACCCCGGCAACCCTGGTAAAAGCATCACATTGCCTACTATCCCCAAGTATATGTTGATGGAATGAGTGATTAGTATGTGGAATAACAGTCTGGAAGCATGTGCCCTCAATTATGAGAATCGCCAAAGGATAGCCGGTCATGAGCAAAATTCTTCTGTCCGAACTACAGTCAGTCAAGTCTGTGGATAATATCATAAAAGTTTGTACCCTTTATACTGGCTAAGACAAATATTTGGTACGGATCTGATACTCAAGACAGTGGAACCAATTAAGGTGATTCAGAAACTTCTGCGACGAGTCAGAATCTGTCAGGGAACGGTTATGGCTCAAAACACTGATTGGAACCCGACACACCTACATTTAGTGGAGAAACCCAATGCAAGGAGTCAGAGCTTGGGTGTTCATCAGGAAAATCAGATCACTATTCCATGGAAGATTGTCAGTGCAGACACAATAATCGAAAATCATTCTTGGATTTGTGAGACAGGCATATATAGTGCAATCATGATAATCTATCACAGTCAGGTAAGTCAGATGAAATATTTAGTGGGAACAACAATAAAGGAAAAAGGATACCCGAGTTGGAAACGGTTTCCATAAGACAGTATATTCATACTTGTTCCCTGAGCAACCAAATCTCGAGGACGAGATTTCTTTAAGGGGGTAAGAGTTGTAACAGCCTGATTTTTGGCCCTTTCTTTTTCTTTTGATTTTCTGAGGTTTTTGCTTGAGTTTTCTTTTTCCGTGGCTATGTGGGCTGGAAACTGAAGAAGATGACCTCTTCTTTCTTTCCAGAGTGGCTTGTCATCCCCCAAATCCTTCCCTAGACCTTTCCATTTCCACCTTGGACCAAATCCCAATATTCTTTTTATTGGGAATATACCTTTTCTATTAAAGGAATAACTCAATTTGCCCTAGGTTGTGAAGCAACCCATATTTCTGTCACTCCTAAAATTCCCAAATAATTCTCATGAATTGTTTGGGTCATATCTTGATCAAATATGGCAAAAAAAATTATTTCCATGATAAAAAATAATCCTCCAATAATTCTTTTCCTATTCTGCCCTAAATGGCACTTTGTGAAGCAAGTGCTATTTATCTTTGCCCAATTGACTTCCAACTTCTTGGACCCCTTTTCCTATCCATATCATTGCCCTGTGCCAAAGTTTAACCTCATTTGTCTAGTAATTATTTTTCTATGATTTTACAAAGTTTCTGCCCAGAATGAAACTTTGTGAAGGAAGTATATTCTAGGCATGTCCAAATGAGATGAACTTCTCCCACATCCTTCATTTGGTCAAATCATCACTCTCCACCCAATATGAGATCATGTAACCTTTCTATGTGAGCACAGATCGAAATCTTGGTTTCTGGTCAGATTTTCAGTTTGTGAAGCAACTATATTTTATATTGCTTCATTTAAGCTGCCAATTTACCAGGACATTCTATCGTGCATAAAAGCAGTCCACCAAGTTGTGGATCAATCCATTTAGCCATTTGCCCTGTGGAATTTTTCCAAGTTTCTATCCAAGGAGAAGCTTTGTGAAGCAAGGGCTATTTTGGTTAATCCAAATGGCATGAAACTCCTTGGGCATCTTAATATCTTCAAATCATTGGGCCATAACCATTTTCAGCTCAATTGATGCAACTATGTGAGTGCATCATCCAAATCCCCATTTCTGGCCATTGTGGCATTTTCTACAGCAACCAACCTCTAAACTCCTCCTCTTAAGCTGATTTCTAGTGATCGTAGTCACCTTAGAGTGTGATAACCACCAGACAAATCACCTCCTTTGTTGGCAGGTTTGTGCCCCTCTGGACAGCACAAACACCTTGTTGCCAAAACCTTTTGGCTCCTCCTGCAAATCTCTTCTTTGCCCCTGAACCGACTTAGTGCTTCTTTTGGTCTCAGGGTATCATGTTTGGAGATGGAGATCAAAATCACAAGATGATGATGGCCATATCATGTCACATATTTTGATTGCATGTGATGTTTATCTTTATGCATCTTATTTTGCTTAGTACGATGGTAGCATTATAAGATGATCCCTTAACTAAAATTTCAAGGTATAAGTGTTCTCCCTGAGTATGCACCGTTGCGAACGTTCTTCATGCTGAGACACCATGTGATGATTGGGTGTGATAGGCTCTACGTTCACATACAACGGGTGCAAGACAGTTTTGCACATGCAGAATACTCGGGTTAAACTTGACGAGCCTAGCATGTATAGACATGGCCTTGGAACACTGGAGACCAAAAGGTCGAACGTGAATCATATAGTAGATATGATCAACATAGAGATGTTCACCATTGATGACTACCCCATCTCACATGATGATCGGACATGGATTAGTTGATTTGGATTACGTTACACTTAGATGACTTGAGGAATGTCAGTTTAAGTGGGAGTTGTTAAGTAATTTTATTAATTGAACTTTAATTTATCATGAACTTAGTCCTGATAGTATTTGCATATCTATGTTGTAGATCAATAGCTCGCATTGTAGCGCCCCTATGTTTTTTGATATGTTCCTAGAGAAAACTAAGTTGTAAGATGATAGTAGCAATGATGTCCATGATCTGAGGATTATCCTCATTGCTGCATAGAAGAATTATGTTCTTGATGCACCGCTAGGTGACAAACCTATTGCAGGAGCAGATGCAGACGTTATGAACATTTGGCAAACTCGATATGATGACTACTTGATAGTTTACTGCACCATGCTTTACGGCTTAGAACTGGGGCTTCAAAGAAGTTTTGAACGCCACAGAGCATATGAGATGTTCCAAGAGATGAAATTGGTATTTCAGACTCATGCCCGTGTCGAGAGGTATGAGACCTCTGACAAGTACTTTGCCTAAAAGATGGAGTAGAATAGCTCAGCTAGTGAGCATGTGCTCAGAATGTCTGGGCACTACAATCGCATGAATCAAGTGGGAGTTAATCTTCCAATAAGGTAGTGATTGACAGGGTTCTCTAGTCACTATTACCAAGCTAATAGAACTTCGTGATGAACTATAATGTGCAAGGGATAACGAAAAAGATTCCCGAGCTCTTCACAATGTTAAAATCAGCGAAGGTAGAAATCAAGAAAGAGCATCAAGTGTTGACGGTTAACAATACCGCTAGTTTCAAGAAAAAGGGTAAAGGGAAAGAAAGGGAACTTCAAGAAGAATGGCAAGCAAGTTGTCACTCTCGTGAAGAAGCCCAAAGCTGGACCTAAGCCTGAAATTGAGTGCTTCTACTGCAAAGGAAATGGTCACTGAAGCGGAACTACCTCAAATATTTGGCGGAAGGATGGCAAAGTGAACAAAGGTATATTTGATATACATGCTATTGATGTGTCCCTTACTAGTGCTCATAGTAGCCCCTGGTATTTGATACATGTTCGGTTGCTAAGATTAGTAACTCGAAACAGGAGTTGCAGAATAAATGGAGACTAGTTGAGGGTGAAGTGATGATGTGTGTTGGAAGTGGTTCCAAGATTGATATGATCATCATCACACACTCCTTATACTTTCGGGATTAGTGTTGAACCTAAATAAATGTTATTTGGTGTTTGTGTTGAGCATGAACAAGATAGGATCGTGTTTATTGCAATACGCTTACTCATTTAAGACAGAGAATAATTGTTATTCTGTTTACATGAATAAAACCTTCTATGGTCATACACCCAATGTTAATGGTTTACTGAATCTCGATCATAGTGATACACATATTTATAATATTGATGCCAAAAGATGCAAAGTTGATAATGATAGTGCAACATACTTGTGGCACTGCCGTTTAGGTCATATTGGTGTAAAGCGCATGAAGAAACTCCATGCTCATGGGCTTTTGGAATCACTTGATTATGAATCATTTGATACTTGCGAACCATGCCTCATGGGCAAGATGACTAAAACTTCGGAATAATGGAGTGAGCCAATGACTTATTGGAAATAATACATACCGATGTGTGCGGTCTGATGAGTGTTGACGCACGCAGCGGGTATCATTATTTTCCGACCTTCACAGATGATTTGAGCATATATGGGTGTATCTACTTAATGAAACACAAGTCTGAAACATTTGAAAAGTTCAAAAATTTCACAACGAAGTGGAGAATCATCGTAACAAGAAAATAAAGTTTCTATGATCTGATTGCAGAGGCGAATATTTGAATTATGAGTTTGGCCTTCATTTAAAACAATGTGGAATAGTTTTGCAACTCACGCCACCTGGAACACCACAGCGTTGAAGGAAATATGCCCTAGAGGCAATAATAAAGTTATTATTTATTTCCTCATATCATGATAAATGTTTATTATTCATGCTAGAATTGTATTAACCGGAAACATGATACATGTGTGAATACATAGACAAATCAATAGTCACTAGTATGCCTCTACTTGACTAGCTCATTAATCAAAGATGGTTATGTTTCCTAACCATAGACATGTGTTGTCATTTTATTAGTGAGATCACATCATTAGGAGAATGATGTGATTGACATGACCCATTCTGTTAGCCTAGCACTTGATCGTTTAGTATACTGCTATTGCTTTCTTCATGACTTATACAAAGTTCCTGCAACTATGAGATTGTGCAACTCCTGTTTACCGGAAGAACACTTTGTGTGCTACCAAACATCACAACGTAACTGGGTGATTATAAAGGTGCTCTACAGGTGTTTCCGAAGGTACATGTTGGGTTGGCATAATTCGAGATTAGGATTTGTCACTCCGATTGTCGGAGAGGTATCTCTGGGCCCTCTTGGTAATACTCATCACCTAAGCCTTGCAAGCATGTAACTAATGAGTTAGTTATGAGATGATGTATTACGGAACGAGTAAAGAGACTTGCTGGTAACAAGATTGAACTAGGTATTGGATACCGACGATCAAATCTCAGGCAAGTAACATACCGATGACAAAGGGAACAACGTATGTTGTTATGTGGTTTGACCGATAAAGATCTTCGTGGAATATGTAGGAACCAATATGGACATCCAGGTCCCGCTATTGGTTATTGACCGAGAATGGTTCTAGGTCATGTCTACATAGTTCTCGAACCCGTAGCGTCCGCACGCTTAACGTTACGATGACAGTTTTATTATGAGTTTATAAGTTTTGATGTACCAAAGTTTGTTCGGAGTCCCGGATGTGATTACGGACATGACGAGGAGTCTCGAAATGGTCGAGACATAAAGATTGATATATTGGAAGCCTATGTTTGGACATCAGAATGGTTCCGGGTGAAATCGGCATTTTACCGGAGTACCGGGAGGTTACCGGAACCCCCCCGGGGGGTTATTGGGCCTACATGGGCCTTGAGGGAGAAGAGGGAAGGAAGCAGGAGGGGGCCGTGCGCCCCTCCCCTTCCTAGTCCGAATAGGACAAGGGAAGGGGGGCGGCGCCCCCCCTTTCCTTCTCCTCTTCCTCCTTTTTCCCCCCTTCTCCTACTCCTACTTGGAAAGAGGGAGTCCTACTCCCGGTGGGAGTAGGACTCCCCCCTTGGCGCGCCCTCCTTGGCCGGCGGCCTCCTCCCCCCTGGCTCCTTTATATACGGGGGCAGGGGGCACCCCATAGACACACAAGTTGATCTACGGATCGTTCCTTAGCCGTGTGCGGTGCCCCCCTCCACCATATTCCACCTCGGTCATATCGTCACGGAGTTCAGGCGAAGCCCTGCGCCGGTAGAACATCATCATCGTCACCACACCGTCGTGCTAACGGAACTCATCTCCGAAGCTCGGCTGGATCGGAGGCCGGAGATTGTCATCAAGCTGAACGTGTGCTGAACTCGGAGGCCCCGTACGTTCGGTGCTTGGATCGGTCGGATCGTGAAGACGTATGACTACATCAACCGCGTTGTGCTAACGCTTCCGCTTACGGTCTACGAGGGTACATGGACGAACACTCTCCCCTCTCGTTGCTATATCATCACCATGATCTTGCGTGTGCGTAGGAAATTTTTTGAAATTACTACGTTCCCCAACAGTGGTATCCGAGCCTAGGTTTTATGCGTTGATGTTATATGCACGAGTAGAACACAAGTGAGTTGTGGGCGATACAAGTCATACTGCTTACCAGCATGTCATACTTTGGTTCGGCGGTATTGTGAGATGAAGCGGCCCAGACCGACATTACGCGTACGCTTACGCGAGACTGGTTTCACCGTTACGAGCACTCGTGCTTAAAGGTGGCTGGCGGGTGTCTGTCTCTCTCACTTTAGCTGAATCGAGTGTGGCTACGCCCGGTCCTTGCGAAGGTTAAAACAGCACCAACTTGACGAACTATCGTTGTGGTTTTTGATGCGTAGGTAAGAACGGTTCTTGCTAAGCCCGTAGCAGCCATGTAAAAATTTGCAACAACAAAGTAGAGAACGTCTAACTTGTTTTTGCAGGGAATGTTGTGATGTGATATGGTCAAGACGTGATGCTATATTTTATTGTATGAGATGATCATGTTTTGTAACCGAAGTTATCGGCAACTGGCAGGAGCCATATGGTTGTCGCTTTATTGTATGAAATGCAAACGCCCTGTAATTGCTTTACTTTATCACTAAGCGGTAGCGATAGTCGTAGAAGCAATAGATGGCGTAAACGACAACGATGCTACGATGGAGATCAAGGTGTCGCGCCGGTGACGATGGTGATCACGACGGTGCTTCGGAGATGGAGATCACAAGCACAAGATGATGATGGCCATATCATATCACTTATATTGATTGCATGTGATGTTTATCCTTTATGCATCTTATCTTGCTTTGATTGACGGTAGCATTTTAAGATGATCTCTCACTAAAATTATCAAGAAGTGTTCTCCCTGAGTATGCACCGTTGCCAAAGTTCGTCGTGCCGAGACACCACGTGATGATCGGGTGTGATAAGCTCTATGTCCATCTACAACGGGTGCAAGCCAGTTTTGCACACGCGGAATACTCAGGTTAAACTTGACGAGCCTAGCATATGCAGATATGGCCTCGGAACACGGAGACCGAAAGGTCGAGCGTGAATCATATAGTAGATATGATCAACATAGTGATGTTCACCATTGAAAACTACTCCATCTCACGTGATGATCGGTTATGGTTTAGTTGATTTGGATCACGTGGTCACTTAGATGACTAGAGAGATGTCTGTCTAAGTGGGAGTTCTTAAGTAATATGATTAATTGAACTTAAATTTATCATGAACTTAGTACCTGATAGTATCTTGCTTGTCTATGTTAGTTTGTAGATAGATGGCTCGTGATGTTGTTCCGTTGAATTTTAATGCGTTCCTTGAGAAAGCAAAGTTGAAAGATGATGGTATCAATTACACAGACTGGGTCCGTAACCTGAGGATTATCCTCATTGCTGCACAGAAAAGTTACATCCTGGAAGCACCGCTGGGTGCCAGGCCTGCTACTGATGCAACTGACGACGTTAAGAACGTCTGGCAGAGCAAAGCTGATGACTACTCTATAGTTCAGTGTGCCATGCTTTACGGCTTAGAACCGGGTCTTCAACGACGTTTTGAACGTCATGGAGCATATGAGATGTTCCAGGAGTTGAAGTTAATATTTCAAGCAAATGCCCGGATTGAGAGATATGAAGTCTCCAATAAGTTCTATAGCTGCAAGATGGAGGAGAATACTTCTATCAGTGAACACATACTCAGAATGTCTGGGTATAATAATCACGTGATTCAACTGGGAGTTAATCTTCCTGATGATAGTGTCATTGACAGAATTCTCCAATCACTGCCACCAAGCTACAAGAGCTTTGTGATGAACTATAATATGCAAGGGATGAACAAGACTATTCCCGAGCTCTTCGCAATGCTAAAAGCCGCGGAGGTAGAAATCAAGAAGGAGCATCAAGTGTTGATGGTCAACAAGACCACTAGTTTCAAGAAAAAGGGCAAAGGGAAGAAGAAGGGGAACTTCAAAAAGAACGGCAAACAAGTTGCTGCTCAAGAGAAGAAACCCAAGTCTGGACCTAAGCCTGAGACTGAGTGCTTCTACTGCAAGCAGACTGGTCACTGGAAGCGGAACTGGCCCAAGTATTTGGCGGATAAGAAGGATGGCAAAGTGAACAAAGGTATATCTGATATACATGTTATTGATGTGTACCTAACTAGAGCTCGTAGTAGCACCTGGGTATTTGATACTGGTTCTGTTACTAATATTTGCAACTCGAAACAGGGACTACGGAATAAGCGAGCACTGGCCAAGGACGAGGTGACGATGCGCGTGGGAAATGGTTCCAAAGTCGATGTGATCGCGGTCGGCACGCTACCTATACATCTACCTTCGGGATTAGTTTTAGACCTGAATAATTGTTATTTGGTGCCAGCGTTGAGCATGAACATTATATCTGGATCTTGTTTGATGCGAGACGGTTATTCATTTAAATCAGAGAATAATGGTTGTTCTATTTATATGAGTAATATCTTTTATGGTCATGCAACCTTGAAGAGTGGTCTATTTTTATTGAATCTCGATAGTAGTGACACACATATTCATAATGTTGAAACCAAAAGATGCAGAGTTGATAATGATAGTGCAACTTATTTGTGGCACTGCCGTTTAGGTCATATCGGTGTAAAACGCATGAAGAAACTCCATACTGATGGACTTCTGGAATCACTTGATTATGAATCACTTGGTACTTGCGAACCGTGCCTCTTGGTCAAGATGACTAAAACACCGTTCTCCGGAACTATGGAGAGAGCAACAGATTTATTGGAAATCATACATACAGATGTATGTGGTCCGATGAATGTTGAAGCTCGTGGCGGATATCGTTATTTTCTCACCTTCACAGATGATTTGAGCAGATATGGGTATATCTACTTAATGAAGCACAAGTCTGAAACATTTGAAAAGTTCAAAGAATTTCAGAGTGAAGTGGAAAATCATCATAACAAGAAAATAAAGTTTCTACGATCTGATCGTGGAGGAGAATATTTGAGTTACGAGTTTGGTTTACATTTGAAACAATGCGGAATAGTTTCGCAACTCACGCCACCCGGAACACCACAACGAAATGGTGTGTCCGAACGTCGTAATCGTATTTTACTTGATATGGTGCGATCTATGATGTCTCTTACCGATTTACCGCTATCGTTTTAGGGTTATGCTTTAGAGACGGCCGCATTCACGTTAAATAGGGCACCATCAAAATCCGTTGAGACGACGCCTTATGAACTGTGGTTTGGCAAGAAACCAAAGTTGTCATTTCTTAAAGTTTGGGGCTGCGATGCTTATGTGAAGAAACTTCAACCAGATAAGCTCGAACCCAAATCGGAGAAATGTGTCTTCATAGGATACCCAAAAGAGACTGTTGGGTACACCTTCTATCACAGATCCGAAGGCAAGACATTCGTTGCTAAGAATGGATCCTTTCTAGAGAAAGAGTTTCTCTCAAAAGAAGTGAGTGGGAGGAAAGTAGAACTTGATGAGATAACTGTATCTACTCCCTTATTGGAAGGTAGTTCATCACGAGAACCGGTTCCTGTGACGACTACACCAATTAGTGAGGAAGCTAATGATATTGATCATGAAACTTCAGATCAAGTTTCTGCTGAACCTCGTAGGTCTACCAAAGTAAGATCCACACCAGAGTGGTACGGTAATCCTATTCTGGAAGTCATGTTACTTGACCATGATGAACCTACGAACTATGAGGAAGCGATGATGAGCCCAGATTCCGCAAAATGGCTAGAGGCCATGAAATCTGAGATGGGATCCATGTATGAAAACAAAGTATGGACTTTGGTTGACTTGCCCGATGATCGGCAAGCCATTGAGAATAAATGGATTTTTAAGAAGAAGACTGACGCTAATGGTAATGTAACTGTCTATAAAGCTCGACTTGTTGCGAAAGGTTTTCGACAAGTTCAAGGGGTTGACTACGATGAGACTTTCTCACCCGTAGCGATGCTTAAGTCTGTCCGAATCATGTTAGCCATTGCTGCATTTCATGATTATGAAATTTGGCAAATGGATGTCAAGACTGCATTCTTGAATGGATTTCTAGAAGAAGAGTTGTATATGATGCAGCCGGAAGGTTTTGTTGATCCAAAAGGTGCTAACAAAGTATGCAAGCTCCAGCGTTCCATTTATGGACTGGTGCAAGCATCTCGGAGTTGGAATAAACGCTTTGATAGTGTGATCAAAGCATATGGTTTTATACAGACTTTTGGAGAAACCTGTATTTACAAGAAAGTAAGTGGGAGCTCTGTAGCATTTCTAGTTTTATATGTAGATGACATATTATTAATTGGAAATGATATAGAATTTCTGGATAGCATAAAGGGATACTTGAATAAAAGTTTTTCAATGAAAGACCTCGGTGAAGCTGCTTACATATTGGGCATCAAGATCTATAGAGATAGATCAAGACGCTTAATAGGACTTTCACAAAGCACATACCTTGACAAAATTTTGAAAAAGTTCAAAATGGATCAGGCAAAGAAAGGATTCTTGCCTGTGCTACAAGGTGTGAAGTTGAGTCAAACTCAATGCCCGACCACAGCAGAAGATAGAGAGAAAATGAAAAATGTTCCCTATGCTTCAGCCATAGGCTCTATCATGTATGCAATGTTGTGTACCAGACCTGACGTATGCTTAGCAATAAGCTTGGCAGGAAGGTACCAAAGTAATCCAGGAGTGGATCACTGGACAGCGGTCAAGAACATCCTGAAATACCTGAAAAGGACTAAGGATATGTTTCTCGTATATGGAGGTGACAAAGAGCTAGTCGTAAATGGTTACGTCGATGCAAGCTTTGACACTGATCCGGACGATTCTAAATCGCAAACCGGATACGTGTTTTTATTAAATGGTGGAGCTGTAAGTTGGTGCAGTTCTAAACAAAGCGTCGTGGCGGGATCTACATGTGAAGCGGAGTACATAGCTGCTTCTGAAGCAGCGAATGAAGGAGTCTGGATGAAGGAGTTCATTTCCGATCTAGGTGTCATACCTAGTGCATCGGGACCAATGAAGATCTTCTGTGACAATACTGGTGCAATTTCCTTGGCAAAGGAATCCAGATTTCACAAGAGGACCAAGCACATCAAAAGACGCTTCAATTCCATTCGGGACCAAGTCCAAGTGGGAGACATAGAAATTTGCAAGATACATACGGATCTGAATATTGCAGACCCGTTGACTAAGCCTCTCTCACGAGCAAAACATGATCAGCACCAAGACTCCATGGGTGTTAGAATCATTACTATGTAATCTAGATCATTGACTCTAGTGCAAGTGGGAGACTGAAGGAAATATGCCCTAGAGGCAATAATAAAGTTATTATTTATTTCCTCATATCATGATAAATGTTTATTATTCATGCTAGAATTGTATTAACCGGAAACATGATACATGTGTGAATACATAGACAAACATATAGTCACTAGTATGCCTCTACTTGACTAGCTCATTAATGAAAGATGGTTATGTTTCCTAACCATAGACATGTGTTGTCATTTGATTAGTGAGATCACATCATTAGGAGAATGATGTGATTGACATGACCCATTCCGTTAGCCTAGCACTTGATCGTTTAGTATACTGCTATTGCTTTCTTCATGACTTATACAAAGTTCCTGCAACTATGAGATTGTGCAACTCCCGTTTACCGAAAGAACACTTTGTGTGCTACCAAACGTCACAACGTAACTGGGTGATTATAAAGGTGCTCTACAGGTGTTTCCAAAGGTACATGTTGGGTTGGCATAATTCGAGATTAGGATTTGTCACTCCGATTGTCGGAGAGGTATCTCTGGGCCCTCTCGGTAATACTCATCACCTAAGCCTTGCAAGCATGTAACTAATGAGTTAGTTATGAGATGATGTATTACGGAACGAGTAAAGAGACTTGCCGGTAACGAGATTGAACTAGGTATTGGATACCGACGATCAAATCTCGGGCAAGTAACATACTGATGACAAAGGGAACAACGTATGTTGTTATGCGGTTTGACCGATAAAGATCTTCGTGGAATATGTAGGAACCAATATGGACATCCAGGTCCCGCTATTGGTTATTGACCGAGAATGGTTCTAGGTCATGTCTACATAGTTCTCGAACCCGTAGGGTCCGCACGCTTAACATTACGATGACAGTTTTATTATGAGTTTATAAGTTTTAATGTACCGAAATTTGTTCGGAGTCCCGGATATGATCACGTACATGACGAGGAGTCTCGAAATGGTCGAGACATAAATATTGATATATTGGAAGCCTATGTTTGGACATCGGAATGGTTCCGGGTGAAATCGGCATTTTACCGGAGTACCGGGAGGTTACCGGAACCCCCCGGGGGGTTATTGGGCCTACATGGGCCTCGAGGGAGAAGAGGGAAGGAAGCAGGAGGGGGCCGCGCGCCCCTCCCCTTCCTAGTCCGAATAGGACAAGGGAAGGGGGGCGGCGCCCCCCCTTTCCTTCTCCTCTTCCTCCTCTTCCCCCCCCCTTCTCCTACTCCTACTTGGAAAGAGGGAGTCCTACTCCCGGTGGGAGTAGGACTCCCCCCTTGGCGTGCCCTCCTTGGCCGGCGGCCTCCTCCCCCTGGCTCCTTTATATACGGGGGCAGGGGGCACCCCATAGACACACAAGTTGATCTACAGATCGTTCCTTAGCCGTGTGCGGTGCCCCCCTCCACCATATTCCACCTCGGTCATATCATCGCGGAGTTCAGGCGAAGCCCTGCGCCGGTAGAACATCATCATCATCACCACGCCATCGTGCTTACGAAACTCATCTACGGAGCTCGGCTGGATCGGAGGCCGGAGATTGTCATCGAGCTAAACGTGTGCTGAACTCGGAGGCCCCGTACGTTCGGTGCTTGGATCGGTCGGATCGTGAAGACGTACGACTACATCAACCGCGTTGTGCTAATGCTTCCGCTTACGGTCTACGAGGGTATGTGGATGAACACTCTCCCCTCTCGTTGCTATATCATCACCATGATCTTGCGTGTGCGTAGGAATTTTTTTGAAATTACTACGTTCCCCAACAAGCGTAATGGTGTGTCCGAACGTCGTAACCGTACTTTATTAGATATGGTGCGATCTATGAGGTCTCTTACCAATTTACCACTATCATTTTGGGGTTATGCATTAGATGCAGCTACATTCACATTAAACAGGGCACCATCTAAATCCGTTGAGACGACATCGTATGAACTGTGGTTTGGCTATAAACCTAAGCTGTCGTTTCTTAAAGTTTGGGAATGCGATGCTTATGTCAAAAGGCTTCAGCCTGATAAACTCAAACCCAAATCAGAGAAGTGTGTCTTCATAGGATACCCTAAGGAAACAATTGGATACAACTTCCATCACAGATTCTAAGGCAAGATCTTTGTTGCTGAGAATGGGTCCTTTCTAGAGAAGAAGTTTCTCTCGAAAGAAGTGAGTGGGAGAAAAGTAAAACTTGATGAGGTAAATGCACCTTCTCTCGAATTGGAACGTAGTACATCAGAGAAAATTGTTCCCGTGATGTCTACACCAACTAGAGAGGAAGATAAAGATGATGATCGTGAAACTTTAGATCAAGTTACTACTGAATTTCATAGGTCAACCAGAGCATGATCCGCACTAGAGTGGTACGGTAATCCTGTCCTAGAAGTCATGTTACTAGACCAAGACAAACCTATGAACTATGAAGAAGCTATGATGAACCTAGATTTTGATAGATGGCTTGAGGCCATGAAATCTGAGATAGGATCCATATATGAGAACAAAGTGTGGACTTTGGTGGACTTGCCCGATGATCGGAAAGCCATAGAGAATAAATGGATCTTCAAGTATAAGACTGACGCTGGTGGTAATGTTACTTTCTACCAAGCTCGACTTGCCGCAAAAGGTTTTCGACAAGTCCAAGGGGTTAACTACGATGAGACTTTCTCAACCGTAGTGATGCTTAAGTTCATCTGAATCATGTTAGAAATTGCTATATTTTATGAAATCTGGCAAATGGATGTCAAAGCTGCATTCTTTAAATGGATATCTCTAAGAAAAGTTGTATATGATGCAACCAGAAGGTTTTGTCGATCCTAAAGGTGCTAACAAGGTGTGCGAGCTCCACCGATCCATCTATGGACTAGTGCAAGCATCTCGGAGTTGGAATATACGCTTTGATGAGGTGATCAAAGCATATGGTTTTATACAGACTTACGGTGAAGCCTGTATTTACAAGAAAGTGAGTGGGAGCTCTGTAGCATTTTTGATGTTATATGTGGATGACATATTATTGATTGGAAATGATATAGAATTTCTGGATAGCATAAAAGGATACTTGAATAAGAATTTTTCAATGAAAGGCCTTGGTGAATCTACTTATATATTAGGCATCATGATCTATAGGGATAGATCAAGACGTTTAATAGGACTTTGAAGAAGTTCAAAATGGATCAGTCAAAGAAAGGGTTCTTGCCTGTGTTGAAAGGTGTGAAGTTGAGTAATACTCAAAACCCGACCACGACAGAAGATAGAGAGAGAATGAAAGTCATTCCCTATGCCTCAACCATAGGTTCTATAAAGTATGCCATGCTGTGTACCAAACCTATTGTGTTGCTTGCCATGATTTTGGCAAGGGGATACAATAATGATCCGGAAGTAGATCACTAGACAGCGGTCAAAATTATCCTTAGAGGACTAAGGAATATTTCTCGATTATGGAGGTGATAAAGAGTTCATCGTAAAGAGTTACGTCGATGTAACCTTTTACACCGATCCAGATGACTCCGAGTCTCGATCTAGATACGTATTGAAAGTGGGAGCAATTATCTAGAATAGCTCAATCAAGAGCATTGTAGACATAGAAATTTTCAAAATACATACAGATCTGAATGTGGCAGACCCGTTGACTAAACTTCTCTCAGAAGCAAAACATGATCACACCTTAGTACTCTTTGGGTGTTAATCACATAGTGATGTGAACTAGATTAGTGATTCTAGTAAACCCTTTGGGTGTTGGTCACATGGCGATGTGAACTATGGGTGTTAATCACATAAAGATGTGAACTATTGGTGTTAAATCACATGGCGATGTGAACTGGATTATTGACTTTAATGCAAGTGGGAGACTGAAGGAAATATGCCTTAGAGGCAATAATAAAGTTGTTATTTTATATTTCCTTATTCATGATAAATCTCTATTATTCGTGCTAGAATTGTATTAACTGGAAACTTGATACATGTGTGGATACATAGACAAAACACCGTGTCCCTAGTAAGCCTCTACTAGACTAGCTCGTTAATCAAAGATGGTTAAGTTTCCTAACCATAGACATGTGTTGTCATTTGATGAACGGGATCACATCATTAGGAGAATGATGTGATGGACAAGACCCATTCGTTAGATTAGCATTATGATCGTTCAGTTTTATTGCTATTGCTTTCTTCATGTCAAATACATATTCCTTCGACTATGAGATTATGCAACTCCCGGATATCGGAGGAATGCCTTGTGTGCTATCAAACGTCACAACGTAACTGGGTGATTATAAAGATGCTCTACAGGTATCTCCGAAGGTGTTTGTTGGGTTAGCATAGATCAAGATTAGGATTTGTCACTCCGAGTATCAGAGAGGTATCTCTGGGCCCTCTCGGTAATACACATCATAAGAAGCCTTGAGCAAAGTGACTAATGAGTTAATTGCAGGATGATGTATTACGGAACGAGTAAAGAGACTTTCCGGTAACGAGATTGAACTAGGTATGAAAATACCGACGATCGAATCTCGGGCAAGTAACATACCAATGATGTCAGAAGGGCACCGGCGACTTGAGGCGGACTGTGGCTTGGCGCTGCTGCGTTTGAGCCGGCGGTGGCTTACAGTAGCGAAGGCGGTTCATGCGGCAAGGCGAGCAGTGTCTCTCAGCGCGGCGGCTCAGGGTCGTGGACGCGAGCTCGCGCAGGGGCAGCTCAAGGTGGCCGTGGACCGCAACGACTTGAGACGCCCATGGGCCGCGGCTGCTTGAACCCATTAGCACTCCGGCAGCCGACGGAGCAAGTTGAGCAGGGACGGCGTGTTGCAGCGCCGGAAGTGGCCAGTCATCGGAATGTGACGCGGATCAGTGCGTGGGGGGGCTCGAGGAGTACAGGTATGGACGGCCCATGGCGCGGCCGAGACGGCGGGTCACAAAGCAGGCCGTAGGTGGAGTACGAGCCCGCAGACCATTCGTGTCCGGGTCGTATCCATCTAAATTGAATCCGGTTTGGAGCAGCAATATTGATAGTCTCAACCTGATTTTGGTATATCCCCAGTCACGTATATCCTAGACAAGCCGTACAGGCATTGACTTCACGGTTTTCCTCATGGACTTATCCCATTGATTTGCTTTTGCTTGAAAAGATGCTTTCTAATCCACCGCTTTTGGCAAACGTGCTCTATCGTGCAAATGCATGGCTAGTTGTAGTTTCCTTCAGGAGCGCTAGCTCTGTCCAAAAGTATTTCATGCCAGCTCTTCTTATCTTGGGCTTACAGCAGAGGCGAGTGGCTTGCGAGGCGACTCAAAGCCGGACGAGGCGCGGCGACGGCGGCTCTCAACAGACGTGGGCGGCTCAAGGCCAGAGCAGTATACGGCGACAGCAGCGGTCAGTTCGGACGGTGGCAGCTTGGAGCAGGCGACGACGACTCAACGCGCAAGCAGAGTCGTCCGAGTCCGTGCTCATGCTTGGGCCCTTCTCCAAGTCATGGCCGGATTGACCAATCCATCTCGGTCGTGGTTGATTTCCGATTTTGTGTTTGACTGCGCGCGTGTGGATCCGATCGGCAGCGTGTCTTCCTGACGAATAGTAGTACACAAGTAATACTGCTCGATTAATCTTGACGGGAGTAGTTGGCCTGTTTTTTATCTTTACCTAGAATAAACAGTAGCTTTGATTGACGGCCCCTGGACTTGTAGCGCCGTAGCCAAAAATTCCTTATCCATTGACCTGCATCATGATGAATCGCCCAAGGCTAACTCGGACTCGGCGGAATCTCCACTGCGCGTGAGGCGGCCGCTCAACAATTAACCCTAAAATAGTATCAATCTCATGCCCGCCGTCGCAGCACACTTCGTCAATCTTTACCAATGAGCTCATAGTTAATGTGAAATTTTCGACGCCGGCTTGTTGAACCGGAAAATTGCAAGCTTCTCACTCCCTATGATAGATCCCTTCAAGAACTCAACACCACCGTGCGCAGGCCCCACGGTGGGCGCCAACTATCGTGGTTTTGTCACGGCAGATGTCCTTAGTGTCAGGATTTAGTCGCGAGGCCAACGCATCTATGTGGTAGTTTGAGAGGGGTTGAACGGGCCGAGAGACGCAACACACAAGACAAGGATTTAGACAGCTTCGGGCCCTGGGAAACATCATCCGGTAATAGCCCTACATGTTGTTTGTGGCTAGATCTCATTATGCTCATCAGGGAGACGCCGCATAAGCCGGCTCCCCTTTTGTTGTGTCTAGCCCTAGAGATTATTGCTTGCTCCCCTTCTTTGGGTGCCCTGCCCCTCCTTATATAAGTTGGAGGGGCGGGTTTACATGTGGAGTCCTATTAGGATTAGGACTAGTCTATTACAAGTGGAATCCTAGTCTGCCCCCTTAAGGGAAAACTCCTTATGCCTTTCCTCGTAAACCAGCCCACCATAACATGAGCCGACCTTCTGGGCCTTGGGCCTAGTCTTCTATCTGACCCGCCGTCGGGGCCATTAGTGAGTCGCCAGGCTCGTGAGTCGTCAGACCAGTGAGCTGCCAAACTCGTAAGTCGCCAGTCCTCCAGCGAGTTACCAATGAAAATGCCAAGCCTGACCGGGTCATACTTCCGGCCGGGTCATACCGCGGGGTATATCCCCGACAAATGACAAAGGGAATAACGTATGTTGTCACAACGGTTCGATCGATAAAGATCTTCGTAGAATATGTGGGAGCCAATATGAGCATCTAGGTTCCGCTATTGGTTATTGACCGAAGAGGTATCTCGGTCATGTCTATGTAGTTCTCGAACCCGTAGGGTCCACACGCTTAATGTTCGATGGCGATTTTGTATTATATGAGTTATGTGATTTGGTGACCGAATGTTGTTCAAAGTCCCAGATGAGATCATGGACATGAAGAAGAGTCACGAAATGGTCGAGAGGTAAAGATTTATATATAGGACGATAGTATTCGGACACCGGAAGTGTTCTGGAGGGTACCAGATACATATCGGGTCACCGGAAAGGAGTTTCGGGCAACCCCAACAAAGATATGGGCTAATGGACCGAGGGAGGGATAGACCAGCCCACAAGGGGCTGGTGCGCCCCTTTCCCTGGCCGCAGGCCCTAGAGGAAGGAAAGCAAGGGGCGCTACCTCCTCCCGCCTTTCCCCCTTGGTGAGAGAACCGAAAGGGGGGGCACCTCCTCCTTCCTTCCCCTCATCGCCAAAAGAAGGAAAGGGGGCGGCCTAGTGCAGGAGCCCAAGTAGGACCCCTCCTACTTGGGGCGCCGCTAGGGCTGCTCCCTCTCCCTCCCACCTATATATATGAAGGGGGGAGGCGCCTAGAACACACACCAACTATTGTTAGCCGTGTGCGGCGCCCCCCCCCCTCCACAGTTTATGCCTCCGGTAATAATCTCGTAGTGCTTAGGCGAAGCCCTGCGCGGATCATTGCATCATCACCGTCGCCACGCCGTCGTGCTGACGAAACTCATCTACTTCCTCGACACTCTGCTGGATCAAGAGTTTGAGGGACGTCATCGAGCTGAACATGTGCAGAACTCGGAGGAGTCGTACGTTCGGTGCTTGATCGGTCCGAACGAGAAGAAGTTCGACTAAGTCAAACGCATTGTCAAACGCTTCCGCTTTCGGTCTACGAGGGTACGTAGACACACTCTCCTCCTATAGTTGATATGCATCTCCTAGATAAATCTTGCGCGAGCATAGGAATTTTTTTAAAATTGCATGCTACGTTCCCCAACAGTCGCTCCTTCGGGTCGTAGTGCCGCGGCCCGCGGTCCACCGCCTACCCCAGGCTGTATGCTCCAAGCCGTCCCCGTGGCTGCACCGACTCTAGCACCGCCGCTGGTCACCCTATCGGGCCGTAGCGAGCGTGGCACACGGGCCACGCCGCCGTCCCGAGGCCATCCCCGCGGTTGCACCGACCCGCGCTCTGCCGCTGCGCTGCCCTTACGGCTGTAGTGCCACGACCCGCGGTCCCTGCCGCTGCCCTGAGGTCTTCCCAACGTCGCCCCGACCTGCCCGTCGCCGCTGCGTCGCCTGTTCGGATCGTAGCGCCACGGCCCGCGGTCCACTTTGCCGTCACCGCGTGTCGACCTCCCATGGTATGCACCGCGCCACCTCCCCTGGCGCGGGAACGCCATCGTCCGTGCCGGTCTTCGTCATGCTGTCAGGGTTTCTCGCCTACTTCGAGTACCGCCGCCGCGCTCCTAACCTAGCCGCGGCCGCCGCCATCAGGTTGTCGCCGCTATCCCCATAGCCGCCGCCGCCCGTCCACCTCATTCGTCTTCGCCTAGCACCAGCCCGTCGTCAGCGTCGCCGTCATCTTCCCTGACCACTTCGTCTATTCCGACCACCGTTGGTGACATCAGCTTGATGCTGATTAACGCCACAAACGTCGTCGAATCTCCTTCTTTGCTGGCCCTCTGACTTCTCCGACATGGCATACAGCTCATGCAGGCCCCTCGTCTACGCATGCCCATTGTTTGCGACACCAATGCGTGCCTTCATCCACAACGTGTCCCCAGGCCTGGCAAGCCTGCGCGCTTCGTCAACTTCGTCTTCGTCCGTCTTCACATGCCCAGTGATGCCAACACTGATGCGTGCCTTCGTCTATGATGTGTCCCCGGGCTTGGCAACCCCGGCGCGACGCGTCGTAAACAACATCTTCTCCCTGGTGCACCACTACTGCGCCTATGACTAACTCGATGCCTCCTTGCGCCCACGGCTCCACGGCAACTTCCTCGACACCGTCCAGCCTGACTCGACATCGACCATGACGTTCTTCGCACAGCTACCTCGACCACGGGCACACCACCCTACGCTCTCGGCTACCTCGACAACGGCACAAGGGCTATCATCCGCTTGAGCAACTCGTCGACTTCCTCTACAGTCAACGTGTCCGCGACGCGACACCGTCCACGACGCTCCCGCTACGACTGCGCGGGGATGTCAGTCCGTCGACTGCTATTCTCTCCAGTCTGACCGTCTGCGACGCTCCTGTTGTTCTCAACACTGCCGCTACGACTGCGGGGGGATGTTAGAGATATATTTAGGATACGTGTATTTGGTAGTCTAGGATTTGTAATCCGTCCCCTACCTTATCTTCAAGAGAGGCTTCTTGCTCTCCAAGTCTTGTACTCAATATATACTCGCCCTCGAGGCTCAATAATACATCCATCATATTCCGCACCAATCTCTCTCTCCCTTCTAACAGCTCATGCTCTTGGTTCATCCATGCTCTTAGTCATTTTACGATCGGTCATTTTATTAACAACTGCTCATGCTCTTGGTCTTTCTTTACCTTGTCTGAACTGTTTGTCTTATTTTGATCCTTGGCGAATTTGCCTTTCTCAAGGAGACCATATAGTCCACCAGAATTTAATTCTTAGACTTTGACACTGGCGTTCATATTTTTCACGTGCTTGCCAGACAAGCCTCACAAGTATGGTCGTCGATCTTATTGCATGAGAATGAAAAACTCTTAAGTATTTGACGCAAAGTGGTGGAGTTCGGGTGTCCCAAGCGAGCATGCCAAAGGTCGACACCCGCGGCGAGGGCGACTGGGGTGGTGGAGGCGGTGGTGGAGGAGTGCATCGGATAGAGCTCGTCAGGACTATCACAACGGTGAAGGACCATCTGAGTATGGGCGTCCTTCACAGAAAAACCGACATCATCAAATTCAACGGTAATGGGATTCTCACGGGCAAGACGACGAATAGATACAAGGTTCGTAACTAAATCAGGAGACACAAAAACATCAGACATGGTGATAGGTGCAGATGTGGAAGAAAACGAAGCACGACCAACATGTGTGATAGGTAGAGAGGAACCGTTGCCAACGGTGATGCAAGTAGGAGTATGAACCGGAGTGGAGGAGGTTAGAGTACCGGGATGAGATGTCATGTGCGCGGTGGCGCCCGAGTCCATGTACCAAGCGCCGCCGGTACCAAGCGCCGCCGGTGATGGGGCCGAGTGCAGGGCGGCCAAGGAAGTGGTGTCCCATGGCGGTGAGACCGGCAGCGAGGCGAAGCCACCGTAGGGCTGAACAGGGGCGGGCGGAGCATGGCCGCCGACCATCGGCGTGGCGAGCAGAGCCGCGGAGCCGGCACTGGCCGGCTGCTGCGGCACGGTGAAGTAGGCCGGATGGCCCGCCGGAAAAATCTGCGGCATGGTGAAGGGATTCGGCGCGTCTACGTACATGTAGCTGAAGAGAGACGGCGTGGCAGAAGACATCGCAGCGACGACGGCACAGACGGTGGCGGCGGCGGCACGGACCAGCAGCGGCGGCGGCAGCTAGAGGCGGCTCGGACGATCTGGCAAGCGGGCGCGGACGATGTTGGCTGGAGAGCGAAGCGGGCCAACGCGCGAGCGGCGTGCCAGCAAGAACTTCAGTAGATGATAGACTATGCTTGTAAACGTGTAGGGAAAAAAGTAGCACCATGGTGTAGTAGTAGTAGAATAGATGAAGAGATTAAGCTAGGCATGCGTGCGCACTAGTCAGGCTAAGCGGGATCGATCAAGCGATTGGCTAGCGGGATCGATCAAGCAACGTGCATGCAACACGATCGATCGGGGCTTGCGGCAGCCGGCGGCTACGCGCGAGGTAGGATCGATCGGGGCTTGCGGCAGCTGGCGGCTACGCGCGTGAGGCAGGGAGATGCGGGATCGACGGCCGGCGCGGAGGGCGCGCGAACGGTGGCGGCGGCTGCGGCGCGGAGGAGACGCGCGGCGACGGCGGTGGCAGAAACGAGAAAGAAACCTAAAAAACGGATACCATGTAGAAGGGAAAGAATAGGTTGTGCAATACAATGCATTGATCGGTGCACCCAGCACGTATATATGAGTACAGAGGGGGCCACAACCTCAACTATACAGAGAAACTAGGAGGTGGGCCCAAGACACAATATACATACACAATATATTCAACATTCTCAAACATGTGATGCATCGATGCGTATATGTGGGGTCTGCAATTGTACTGTTCAATTCCAAGAGAAAAAAAAAAGACAAGGAAAAGGCTACGCAAGTCGTTATATTTCCTCCGTTTCATGTACCGATCAGATTCGTACCGGCCGGCCGGCATGCTCTCCATGAACTGCGCATCACCTCTTTCCCGCACCACTCGGTTTCGAGGCGCTATCGATGAGGACGAGGCCTGGACCTCAAGCTGTTTTACGTTACCAATCATGGCCTGGTGGTTCGGGTGGTTCGCCGCCCAACATCACGACGCGACTCCACCGGGACCCGGCCGAGGCGTCGAGCACGCCGAGCGTACGTACGTGGACGCCGCCGGCGCCAGGCACCGTCTTCCCTCGGCGAATGGAGCTGGGCCGCGGCGCGCACTCACGGTGGTCCATGGCACGGCACGGCCCCGGGCGTTCAAACTGCCCGGACTGGGGCAGCGGGTTGGAGTGGTTGATACGTGTGGCGGGAGCTGGATGATATTTTCCGAGTTACCATTGACGGCCAGAGGGATGCCAAGTCCAAAGCCGCAAACACGGCCCTGGCGGCCTGGTGTGCGGCAAACTGCCACCCGTATTAGGCGCACGAGGTTTGGTCTCGCGTCGCGTGGTACTATTCCTGCAGTGGTTTCTTCCGTCCGTTTCCTCGCTTCTCCATCACACCCGTCGCAGCCGACCACCCGCCCACGCGTGGCCATCATCCTCGGCGCCTCCTCCTCCTCCACCACCTCCGCTCTCTACTTAATCCCGCCCCGCCACAGCTGCACCACTCGCACACCCATCAGCACCAACCACCGTCCCCCCCGAGCCCCTCACCGCCACTAGCTGTGTGCTTAGTGGCTAACCTGCAGAGTGTCCCTCCCGTTCCGCTCACCACCACCACACACCGCACGTACGTACACTTGCTTCTTCTTCTTCTTCTTCCCCGATGGCGGGGACGGGGGTGTTCGCGGACGTGCTGGACGGCGAGGTCTACAAGTACTACGCCGACGGGGAGTGGCGCGCCTCCGCCTCCGGCAAGACGGTCGCCATCGTCAACCCTACCACCCGCCAGACGCAGTACAGGGTGCAAGGTGCATGCCACGCTTGACGCTTGCTCCTCCTCTTGTTTATTCTTTCCGGCCACGAGAACCCAGCACGCGCTAGCTGCCTCTAGCGTGACCGGCTGTGTGAGCAGAGTGAGCCCGCTGGTCTGAGATTGCTCTGCTCTGCTGCCTCAAGTGATTCAATGCTTGACGGTGACTTGTTAGTGTCGTCGTTGAAATCTTTCGATACTTCCGAAGCAAACATAAGTTTCATCGGTGCAACTAATACTGTACTCCGCGCGCACTCACCATTAGTTGTAGGAGTACGAAAGAATTGACCGACCCTGATAGGGCCTCCTGTCCCTTTCGATTCTTTACTGGCGCCAATTGAATGAACTTGGTGAGAACTTTTCATGGTAGAAATCAACTTTGGAACCTGACTTATAATTCGCTCAGCAATGTGGTCAGAAATCGTTTGAGACGGAGGTCCCATGGTAGGACCGCATATACCATATGAGAAAGAATCCATGTAGCATTGCTGCGTAGAATCGTATGACAAGATCCAGATTCCCAGAACTTTTGTTGCTGATGAATTTGGTTCGGCCGCCCTTGTTCAGCATGCACACAGGAGGAGGTGAACAAGGTGATGGACGCCGCCAAGGTGGCGCAGAAGTCGTGGGCGCGGACTCCGCTGTGGAAGCGCGCGGAGCTCCTCCACAAGGCGGCGGCCATCCTCAAGGAGCACAAGACCCCGATCGCCGAGTGTCTGGTCAAGGAGATCGCCAAGCCGGCCAAGGATGCCGTTTCTGAGGTCACCAGCGTTTGCACTGTCCATGTGGCCCCTTATAATTTGTTGCTGTGGACCTGTGGTTGAAAATTGTGGTTGTTCTTCTTCTTCTGATGCTAAGAGACAATTAAGAGATGCGTGGTTTGGTTTGATATAGGTGGTGCGGTCCGGCGATTTGGTGTCATACACGGCCGAGGAGGGTGTCCGGATACTGGGGGAGGGCAAGCTGCTGGTATCAGATAGCTTCCCCGGTAATGAGCGCAACAAGTACTGTTTGAGCTCCAAGGTACACCTGCATTTCAGTTCTTTCACACGGATCGTTGTGGGTAATTTTATTAGCCCTGGCATCTGATAAATCATGCGAGACGTGTGTGTGCGCTCTCTAGTCCCACAACTGTTGATCTGTTCTCGTTTACAAAGAAATTGTCTGAATATAGAAGTATGAGCAGGTTACCCATCTTTCTTTCCTATAAATTGTCTGAATGTAAGGCCTAAGCTTCTACTGTACATAAGCTTCCTTGTTCCCTGAATTGTATCAAATTCCCTACACTAATGATCCGTCGATACTGTTTTGTTCTGCATCTCATGCCATTTCATTCATAAAGGTACCTCTTGGAGTAGTTTTGGCAATCCCACCATTTAACTATCCTGTCAACCTGGCGGTTTCTAAGATTGGCCCGGCGCTAATTGCTGGCAATTCTCTTGTGCTCAAGCCTCCGACTCAGGTATATGATTTTCATAGATAACTTATTTCGTTACTGCATTTTCATTGTACTGAAATTTTTTAATCTGAATTCTGAAATGCTACTGTGCAAAATCAGGGCGCGGTGGCAGCGCTCCATATGGTACACTGCTTTCACCTGGCCGGTTTCCCAAAGGGCCTGATTAGTTGTGTTACTGGGAAAGGCTCTGAAATAGGTGATTTTCTCACAATGCACCCTGGAGTCAACTGCATAAGGTAAATAATGAGCTGCTTCTGCTTCTAGCATTCGTGCTTTTTACAGAGACGAAAAATTCATCTTTTTGTTTGTTTCTCAGTTTCACGGGAGGCGATACCGGTATAGCCATTTCAAAGAAGGCCGGGATGGTCCCGCTTCAGATGGAGCTAGGAGGAAAAGATGCCTGCATTGTGCTGGAGGATGCAGACCTCGATCTAGTCGCGGCAAACATAGTAAAAGGAGGCTTCTCATACAGGTACCGAAATAAGAAAATTGATTGGGTGGTGTTTCATATATAGGCCCAAACCACACATGTCTTCCATACGATTTGATCCATTGGGCATCTGGAATTGTTGAATTTATGGCCTGCCATTCCTTAGAGAGTCACAAGCAACAGCTGGAAATGAATAAAAATGTCTGTATATAACATCTTAGCTAACAGAACACATGTCATCCAAGTTGTGCCATGTATAACAGATAGTGGTGTCATATGCTTTTTCTTAGCTCACATAGTCACATGCTCCCATCCTCATGTCATAACTCATACTGTTTATTGTGAGTATTGTTGAGCATTGTGTCTTTTTCTTTCAGTTTCTGCTTGTGCTTTCCCTCTTCCTATCTATCTCATCTTGTTTGCACCCATGGTGCTCCTTGGAGTTACACTCACATATGCCATGAACTTGTGATCAACACAGTGGCCAGAGGTGCACTGCCGTAAAAGTGGTTCTGATCATGGAAGCGGTTGCCGACAGCGTGGTGGAGAAGGTCAATGCCAAGCTGGCAAAGCTGAAAGTTGGCCCGCCCGAGGATGACTGTGATATCACCCCAGTTGTAACAGAATCCTCGGCAAATTTCATTGAAGGCTTGGTAATGGATGCCAAGGAGAAAGGTGCAACTTTTTGCCAAGAGTACAGGAGAGAAGGCAACCTTATCTGGCCGTTGTTGTTGGATCATGTCCGGCCTGACATGAGGATCGCCTGGGAGGAGCCTTTTGGCCCTGTCTTGCCCGTGATCAGGATCAACTCGGTTGAGGAAGGCATCCACCATTGCAACGCCAGCAACTTTGGGCTCCAGGTCTCTTTCTCTATTGTTGTGTCAACATATATATGTACCCTTAAGTTTTCTGAAGCTATTATGAATCTTGGATGCTCATTGTTTGTGGATTTCAGGGATGTGTGTTCACAAGAGACATCAACAAGGCAATCATGATCAGTGATGCAATGGAGAGTGGAACTGTGCAGATCAACTCCGCCCCGGCTCGAGGTCCGGACCATTTCCCCTTCCAGGTACCGTCGCTACCGTGTCCGCGACTCAGACGTCGCCGTGGAATTGATCCGACAAGCTCGTTTTCTCCTTCCGGTTGCTATATGATGTCATGTCTCTCTGGATTGCAGGGTCTGAAGGACAGTGGAATAGGATCCCAGGGGATAACCAACAGCATAAACATGATGACCAAGGTGAAGAGCACTGTCATAAACCTCCCATCTCCGTCCTACACCATGGGCTGAGACGTTCATGTACAGGAATCGGACGTTGTATAAGCACACGAGTACGGTGTAGAGAATTCAAATGTTTTGTAACCACGTGAGATCTGGAGATCTGTATCTGTATGCTTCTGCATGTACCTTGGCTGTTTTACAGTAAAATTTTTAAAAAATAAAACAAAATGAGAGCAAGCACGAATCTTGTTGCATCTACTGTTCTGCACGCTTCTCCTTGATGATGAAATGCCGGAGAACTGTGCAAGGAGGCCAATCAAAACTGTACTTACCTGCTGATGAAACTAGCAACTTTGCCCGGGAAACACACTTTTAAAAGGATTAATTAGATAAACGCCACTCGAATTCTGACGATTGCGAGAAATGCCACTGCAATTTTCAAACTTAAAAACATGTCATTTCCAGTGGCATTTTTCAAAGTCTGCAGTGACGTGTTTCAAAGTTTGCAAAAAATGCAGTGACATTTTCAAAGTTTGAAAATTGCAGTGGCGCTTCTTGGAATCGCCACAATTCAAGTGGGCCGTATGTGTTAGAACACAAGTAAGTAACTATAACAGCCTTTTGGGGCATATGGTCTCTCATGAACCCTGCATGGTAGTTGTATCTGTAAAGTCAGGCGTACAACTTTCCTTTAAAATTAACTGTAGCAGCCTATAGGGGTTATTGCCGACTCCCGCTATAAAACTTCTGCTCGGGAGCTATGATTCGGCAGGAGTTAGGCCAACTCCAACTCAGGGACACATTTGGTTTGTTCCTGTCCGTTTGGGTCCATACATATAAATGCCATGGCCCAACGCGTGGTCTTTGTACGCAAAATTTGTTTGCTGCGTGTCCGTCTCCACGCATCTCCGGCACAAACTTGGGTTGAATTTACGTCTAGACAGACGTTGAACGGACGTGCGCGTGTCATCTTGGTGTTCGCCCTCCGCCAACAAGTCAGTCGGCAGACCACCTCCTACCAAGCCCTTTTAATCCAAGCGCGTGGAAAGGGCCCGCATGTCCGTTACCCAGCCACTCTACAGGGGTCCTTTTTAATGCCTAGCCCGTGGGCGTGGACCAGCTAGTCCACTTCCACTCACTTCCCTGCCCTCACGCGTCGGACAAGCCCTAGGCTGCGCCACTCACCGCCGGCCACAATGATGTGGGAGTGGATATTAGGGAGGTCCGGGAAGCACGACATGAGCCCAGGTCGTCGTCTTGCTCGTGGGGGCTGAGGATCTCGTCGCCCATTGCGCTGCGGTAGCGGCCGTACGCGAATGTGGAGGTGTACCAGTGCTACTGCGACACGACCACCCTGTTGTTGTAGGACGACACACACCTGCCGAACGGGTGGAACCTCAGCCCAGATCTGATGCCCATGCCTCCCATCCCGGCCAGCGGCCGCACCATCTTTTGGAGATCAACCGTCCGGGAAGCCCAACTGCCTCCGGACCTCCTCCGTGACTTGAGGTACGCCCTCGACTCATCGCTATGGGACACGTGGTTCTGGGACGAGCACGACATGCGGCAGTAGACGTTCTTGGTCGGTTGTGCTCCCAGCACGCTATGGGCGC
>NC_057798.1:210571987-210620416 GCF_018294505.1 Triticum aestivum
CTATGTGCATGCTACCCACCCCAGCTCATACATGTGGGCGTACACGGGTGCACACGCGTAGGCCATGGCCGTCCCCGCCACAGTCACCATCGGACGACCACGACGAAGAGGAGGACGAGTTCCTTAAGAAGGTGCTCGAGTAGTCCAAGCTCGACTATGAGATCGGCCACTGGGACGTCCTAGCGATGCAGCTCGCCTTATCGGTCGCAGGCGATGTAGTTGTCCCAGATCTAGAGGACGGGGTCGTTGGAGCCACGGGGGCGTACCCTGGGACCCAGTATTGATGGGGCAATCTTGGACGTGGACATCGACGGTGCTCTGCATGTCGGAATTAGTGTCCGTCCCGGCTATACGGGTGGGTGCAGATACGTGGTCGTCGTCACCACCGCTTCGGCCGGTGGTGTAGTAGTAGCCACAGGCACCGCCCAACCACGTGTGACAGCCACTGCCCTTCGTCGACCTCATCGCGGACTGCGGCGACGGCCACTACTAGATCTAGCGTTTAAGTTTAAGTTTAATGTACGGGGTGACTGCCGGGACTTTTGGAGGCAACGTAATATATTTTTACTTTAAGTTTGTGAAATGCGTCCATCTGCGTTGGGCGCATCTACAGGCCAGTAGGTAAAAACAGATGCTTGTGTCTGTCTAGTTAAACAAACGGATAAAAAAGGGACAAAGCTGGCGTCTGTTTGAGTTGTTGCGTTGTAGTTGGCCTTATATCTCGCTTACTGCGAGTGCTTCTTCTATCTTGCCTGAAACTTTGTCCCCGCGCTGTAACTACTGGCCGGGCCATTTACGTGTGTTTTCTATTCATTTGCTAGGTTTTTGTTTGCTGGGTTTTGTTCGTGGTTTTCTCCTGTTTTTTTTACTGTGTGGATTTCTTCTCTAGTTTTCACTTTTGGGTCGGCTTTCTTTGTTTTGTTTTGTTTTGTTTTGTATCTTCTTCTGGGTTTTTTTATTTCTTCACCGGTTTTCTTGTTTCCTTTTTTCTTTTCTTTTTCGGTTTTTTTTGTTTCTTCCTCAGTTTTTCTTTCTGCCGTGTTTTTTCTACGGATTTTTTGTTTGCTCTTTCTCTTTAGTTTTCTTTTGTTTCCTTCTTTGGTTTTTCCCTTTCTTTTTATTTTCTATATTTTTTCTTTGGTTCTTTTATCATTACTAGTCAATGTGTACGTGCAATGCACGTTAATTTGGAAGTATATTAAGTGCATGCGGATATTATGTAGAATATTATGTGCATGTTATTATGTGATTAGCACTACATTTGGCATGAAATTAACTGCACGCTAAACGTGTTGAGCGCTCGACATTGAAGCAGTCTAGGTCATTGGATTGACATGATTTGATGGCCGAGATTAATTGGATCTGCCCCTTTAGGTCCTTTTATATTGGTATAGATTAGTTTTCGTGAGTTTTCTTTGTTTGTATTCAAACTTTTTGTTTTTCTTGGTTTCTCTTCGTTTACTTACGAGTTTTCATGGTTTTCTCGGGGTTTTTTCTTTGTTTCTGAGGTGTTTCTTTCTTCCATTTCCTCGGTTTTCAATGTTTATCTCCATTTTTTTTCTTCAACACATATACACATTTTTCATACACGTTTGTACATGTTATGCATACTTGTATACAACAGGAACTTTTTATATGCATCTTTATCATTTTTCAAATACATGATTAACATTGGAAAAATTATGTTTGATGACTATTTTTTCATACACACTGTATTCCCTCCGTCCGAAAATACTTGTCATCAAAAAGAATAAAAAGGGGATGTATCTAGATGTATTTTAGTTCTAGATACATCCCTTTTCATCAATTTTGATAACAAGTATTTTCGGACGGAGGGAGTACATTTTTGGTATATATCAACAATATTTTTAACACATGTTTATGAAAAATACATGACTAAAGTTTCTTATACAGAATCGATATTTTTATGTTTAACATTTTTTAAATAGGTGATTAACATTTTCAAATATTTGTGTTTGATGACTACTTTTTTCATAAACATTGTACATTTCTGGCATATACCAGGAACATTTTTTAATACACGGTTAACATATTTTTTAAATATATAATTAACATTTCTCTCATATATTATGCAGATTTTTAAAAAATATTGTTTTCAGGTTCAATTTTTTAATACATGTTCTACATTTTTTGTATTCATCAGGAAAACATTTTTTTATACTCGCTTAACATTTTATAAAAAAAATATTAAATATTTTTCAAAGGCTTAGTAACATTTAAAAAAATACATGATCAAATATTTTCAGACACATTTTATTTTTGTTATATATTTTTCATATATAAGAGAAACATTTATCTATATACATACTTATTTTAAAGTATAAACAAAGTAAATAACAAATAAGAAATAAAACAATAAAAAAGAAACAGAAAAAGGCGAGGTTGAGGCCTCCCGTGAGCTGGCCCAGCCCGTCTCGTGCTCCCTCAGGCGAGGCTACCCTACGCTCGCGTAAAGCGAGACATAGGTACGCCCCCCATTCGGCGCTTTCGGTGCTGATCATTAGCGTCCAACGAATAAAACGAAACCAGCTTTTTATAGACTTGAAAACATCCATAGCTTCAAGAACTGTATAAAAGAAGTTCAGAAAACTTATGAATCTAGAAAAATCTCAAAATTCAAAAGATGTTCAGGAATTTGAAATTATTTCATGAATTTCAAAATTATTTGCATATTCTAAAAGAAGTTTCACCAACTGTTTTAGAAAATCACGATTGAAAATATTCATAAATTCTAAAAGAAGATTCACAAATTTTAAAAAATATTGTCGCATGTTAGAAAAATGATCAAGGTTTTTTTGTAAGTTCAGAAATTCAGAAAAATGTTCATGAATTTGATAGAAAAATGAAATTTTGGAAATGTTTGATAATTTGAAAAGCATCATCAATTTACAAAATGTTCGTAAAATTAAGAGAAGTTTCAGAATGTAAAAAAAGAAATGACAATAAATAATGAAAATGAATAATACTAAATAAGACCAAGTAAAAACCATTGCGTTGGATCCACTCTTGCATTGCGGCGCACCACACTCTTGCTCCGCGGTGCACCGCCGCTCTTGCTGTCATGCGTGCCCCCGCCTCTCCGCGCTTCTGCGCGAAGTGTCTGCTCCATCCTAGCGATTACACGTAGCATGACATCATCTCTCTCGTTTCTGAGGACGCCATCGACCTCAAAGGGCTGTGGCGCCTGCACCGTTTCTTGCTCCCCCGCCCGCTCCGGCCGGAGATTAATGACAGAGGCGGTGCTTTGTTGCGGTGGTATGCTTGGAATGGTATAGACTGCGTTAGCTCTGCTTACGCGCTATGGTGCGTCGCTGCATAGGCTTTTATTTATCACCACTCATGCTGGTGGCGGAAGACCGGTGGAGGACCGGTGGGAAATGGTGGTGTGTTCGGATAACACCATTGATGAAAGACTTAGGAAAGAAGAAAGCACGACCTAGCGTAGAAGCATGTGTGTTGTCACGAGCTATCACACACGAGCCTCCTCTAAAATTCGTGTGTGTGCATTTCAAATCTTCGCACACAAATATTCATAACAAGCATGTTGTGTGATGGTTAAAACCGTCGCAAACATTTTGTCTTTGTCTTTTGTTTTTGTTAAGCATTTGGCAACGGATGCACACATTGCCAACATACAAACAGTACGCGTTACGACGACATATGCACACCCAACATGATATTTTGGGGTGTGCCCATTATCGCATACGGTCTTCTTAACAAGATCATGCCCGATGGATGGGCCGTGACACACGTTTCGTTTTCTGGCACATGGGTTTATTTTCTTACGGTTTGTGATGCCCCCGTATAGCACATAGTTCGGTCACATGGTCTGCGATACTGTCATCTTAGCCCCAATCTGTAGCAGTGTTGCATACAAGTGGAGAACCAACTTGTCGTTGGATGGTTAGGAGGATAGTGGTAGCCCCAGCCCACTAGAGTTCAAGTCCTAGACTCGGCACTAGTGCTCATGTTTTACTTGATTTATTTCAGACTTTCCGACGATGTTTGTTCAGTGGATGAGACGTTTTCGTCGACTACGAGGTGCCTATGGCGACTTCGTCAATCTCAAAATGTTGTGCCTGCTTAATATCTTCGAGGTGCTCATCGGATAAGGTGTATGTGCGTTTACAGGGGTGAGCATATGTACGTATTTATGAGCATTTGTGATAGTAGTGCCAAAAAAATCTTCCATGCAAGTGTACAAAGAAAACCAAGGAAAAATCATGTTGGGTTTTCTGCTCACGTGTATTACCTAAATTAAACACATTAACAGTCGCGTAAATGGCGCTAGCTCGCGTACTCCACCTGTCCACTTTTCTGTGATTTTACTGTGCGCTTTTACTATGCAAGGAAAGAGGGAAAATAAATCGCCTCGCAGGCACGCTCCCGTCTCTCTCGAGCGCGCTCTCTCTCTCTCGATCCTCTCTCGGCCGCCGGCCGATTCCGGTCGTTGCCGGTGGTCTCCGGCCCCGCCCAGCACTCCCTCGTGTTCTTCTCGATCCGGCCTATCTTCCCCACCAACTCGATTCGACGCTCGCCTCCTCCTTGTGCGCCCGTGGTTAACCCTAGCCGCCACTGTGGCAAGCGCACGGCGCCGTCATGGACGCCGGCGCGGCTCCGGCGCCCCTGGTGCTCATCCTTGACACCTCCTGCCCGCTCTCGCGCGTCACCGAGGTCGTCGGCCTGGAGTCATGCCCCGACGCACGTGGCTGCCCGCAGCAGGCCATCCGGGCCGCCTACGCCATTGAGTCCGCCAAGCCGTCCCAGTCCGTCCTCGTCTCTGTCTCTGGTCGGTGACAGCATGTAGGTACATCTCTTTCTTTCTCCCATGATCTACTCTTTCTCTCCCATATACGTTGGTCTGCACTTCTCATATCTGAATGGTGATTACTTGTAGTTGGAGTGGAGGATCTTGGATTTGAGTACGTGAGGGAGGAGGAGCAAGACAAAATTGATAAGGCAAGAATTGTTTTCCTCTCAATTCAGGTTTCTGTTGCACCTCCAAAATTCTAACTCAGATATAAGAGTGTTTAGATCACATTTAAGGGTGTTTGTTTAACCTGAACTTGGTGTTGGGCATTGGTTCCTCATGAATTTTACCTACCTCATCAGTATCATGTGATCTATTTATCCAAATCTATGCCGTGGTCTCCTATTTCTCTTCTGCGTATTGGAAGAACCAAATTTTGCTCCTGAAAATGCAATATTGGTTTTAAGAATTGAGAAATTGAAAGATTTGTGTGCTATCAAAGTACCTTGTTAAGTGATTTGCTTAAAATGTGTAAGTTGGCAGCTCTTCATTCTTTAACTGTCATATTTCACTCTTGTTTAAAAGTTGTTAACTGATAGCAGTGCCTTCTCTATTGTTGTTTTCCGAGACGCAAGACTCTTATGCTCACGAAGAAGAAGCTTGTTCCATCACAATCTTGGAAGATGGGAAGTCTAGGTGCGAGTGGTACAATAATTATGTCGAGTTGTATTTCGAAGTGTCTTCTCTTTAGTGCTAATTAATGATCCGTCATCCATGAACACCGTGTAGTCAGATAATGCGTACACATACGTGCAGAGTAGACAGAGAGGAGCCTTGTCTTCTTATGAACATGGATAGGTTGTCGTATAACAGAGGGTGAGAGCTAAGCTACTTCCAATGGTATGAACTAGTGATATAGAAGAGAACTAATGCCTCCTATGAGCGGTGAATTCCACTATTGATGCATCTTCGTTCTATTTTACTTCAGAGTTGAGAGAAGATGCAGAAATGTCATATTCGTGTTCGTTCATAAAACTTGAGGAGTTTGCTGATACTTCATCTGGGAGTGGTGTCCCTTCGTCAGTAGCAGCAGCAACAATCCCAGAATTGCCACGGCAGCATGCTGAAGTCTGCAATTTGATGTTCTTCTGTTGACGTGGGCTTTTAGTCAGATTGTTGTGCAGCAGGGTTGACTTTTTGTGAGTGAAGAAACTTGATATTGGAGTAACGGTAGGTTTGGCTGGGAGCAACTTTTTGTATGGTATAGTGTCCATGGTTTGAATAGTAGTGGTCGGATAGCAGTAGCAGTTGACACTTTATGGCTAGAAGGCTTATGGATTTGAACTCCAGATTCAAACTTTGCTTTTCATGCTTTTTGTTTGCAAGCCTTGTTTCTTATGGTCTGTGTTCAGAGTCACCTTCATACGACATGAGTCAAGTCCGGGATATGAGGGGCAGTACGATGCATACATAGTGGCTAAGAATGCCAAGTGACCAGTGGGATGCCCTTCAAGAAAATTCATCTCCATTAAGGACCTACAAGAGATCAAACTTTTTGATTCCAGGGAAAGAACTTCTACTTTTATTGTACTCTCTGGTTGTTGTGCAAATACGTGAACAATTTTGTCACCTTGTAGATTTCAAATTAGTGATTGCAAAGCCTTATTGAATTGCCGCTTTTGAATGGCAGGGACTGGTGAAGCACAAAGAGTGACACATGGAAATGGCGTGCAACCTACTTACACATAGAATGTATGCTTGTGTTCTTGCATGCATCTTGTATGCAAAAAAGCTCTTTGGTGTATGTAGTGGTAGTTTGCATGATAAAAAAATAGAAATCAGAATTCAAACTTTTTTTTTGCGAATGAACTCAGAATTCAAACTGAATAAGCTTTATTCCATCTTATGGATACAAGATGGTAACAATAATCTTTAACATGCATGTCAGGAGACTCGGGATGGTTGATCGACACATGCGTAGTCACCATGTTTATTACTCTCCGTTACCAGCATACCCCATGTGTTGATTAATTTGTCCGCATGTGTTGATTAATTTGTCCTCTGTATGACTAAATGCAGGTATTCATGAGGTGAATCAGATATATAATGATAAAACCTGTAGTTTTGTTATCAAAGGTTACGCATTGTGTCTTGCTGCAGATGAAGTAATTGTTTTTTGCATGTCTAATTTTCACTATGGACTAAGATCTTCATAATGTTGAAATTGAATTTGAGAACTGTGCTCTTAAGCTATGTCCTTTAACAAATTTTCCCGTCTTTTGCAGATTTCAAGAGATTGTTCCTTCAAATGCTGGAAATGTTCTTGGTACCGAAGATAACGTTCTGACAAAGAAGCGGGTATCACTTATTGATCACCAGGTGATGAATATATTGGTGGGGATGCAAGAAATGTACCATATTTTTCACCATTCCCATATGGCTATCGTACTTCAACACCTATGGAAGAAGATGATGAGCAGCCAAATACTTCTAGGTATTATCTTTTGGCATGTTCCATGAAAATTCACATTTGCAAATATTTTTGCTTAGCAGTCCTAGGCGTGTGCTTGAACTTTGGTGGTGTTCTGTGGATTCATTTAGGTCTTACCTCTAGAGATTTTGGTATGTTCAGTTATGCTTCTTGAGCGTTGGTTTTTGTGAATTAACTCATGCTGTACCTCCAAAGATTTTTGTATGTTTTGTTGTGCTTCCTGAGCATTGATTTTTGTGTATTTAGTATGACTGTACCTCCAGCAATTTTGGCATGTTTAATACTTAAAGTATGCTTCTTGAGCAGCACTGGAATGGTTTTCAGACTACTCTTTTGTTATCACTTCAGCGGTGATGATGTGCTTGATATTTTTCTTTTGCAGTTCCTATTGTAAATAAAGCAAAAGAAGTTTTGTGGCAAAGATGCAGACCGCAAGACCAAACTAAGCCTTCCATGAGTCTCTCATTTTTTGAAGCTCTCACAGATAAGTTAAGGCTTTCGTAGCATGTTATGTAGGAAAGTTATAATCATTGATTAGAAAAGCCTCAAATGCTCCTCTCACCCTGGTGAAAAGTTGTGAATGATGTTCTATAGAGATTTTTAATTTAAGTGCATGGTTGTCAATGAGCTTAATCCTTTGTAAATCCAACAAGATTCTATTGATGCAGTTCTATTGAGTATATTCTTTCTTTTTTGACATCTGGCGCTCATCTGGGTTGCATATTAACGTTCAAAACTCTAACGGCAGGATTTGTGCGCGCACAGGTTTGCTCAGGAGGCGCGCTAAGGGCGCGCCCCAGCCTCTAGTATGGCATTCATCGTCGAGCGTAAGTTAAATCCTATCTGCATGCTTTGTTGTTGGTCATCATCGTACGATCGAGCCGACCATATGTAAATGCTAACGATCGAGCCGACCATATGTAAATGCTACTTCTGTATTCACCCATTTAGGTAGGTCGTGTTGGAAATATGAGCAATTTACCATATGATTTTATTAGCAGAAATAGTAGACAAAACATGAATATCGTAGCAGAGATAAAGTAAGTCACACAATCGGACAGAGAGTATGCAAATAGCATCTGAAGAGGTGAATATGAACAGAACAAATCTAGAACAGAAGCTAGAACAAGAAACTGTGATAGGATCTCAAACAGAAAGAACACGAAAACGTACTGAGCTATGACAATAGCATTGGGGTTGGATTGACGTCTTCGCCGGCCATGTCGTCGAAGAGGTTGTCGACGTCGTGGAAGAAGTCATCATTTGGGAAGTGGTCGTCGGCGTCCGTGGCTTCCGTGATGAAGAAGTGAGTAGTCACACGGAGCGCTCCCCAAAAACCTTATCACCCTTCTCCCGTACATGACTCGAAGTTGTGGGTGTCGGTGTCAAAATCTGCAGATCTCGGGTAGGGAGTCCCGAACTGTGGACCTTGGATCGATGGGGAACAGTAGACATGGGACACGATATTTACCCAGGTTCGGCCCTCTCTAAGAGGTAAAACCCTACACCCTACTTGATTATATTGCTTGTGTATAAGGGGGTTATAGAGTAGATCTACCACGAGATCAGATGAACTGAACCCTAACTAGTACGACGGTGATTGTTCTTCAGGTCTCTACGGACTAAACCCCCTGGTTTATATAGACACTAGGGGTACTAGGGTTTACATATAGTCGGTTATAGAGGGGAACTACGGATCTTCTACCTTGTCTTGTTGCGCACACCACGGCAGAAAGGTCTTTGGACCGGACATAATGCGGCCCAATAGTCCGGCTCATGAGATATAAGCCAGCCACCTGAGGACCCCCTAGTCCAGGACTCTCTTGGTAGCCCCCGAACTAGCCTTCAACGCCGGAGCTCACCACCGCTAATCGCCCCATGGTTCCTCAAAGTCTTCGGCTTGCGAGGCGAGTTCCCCATCTTCTTGTTTGGGCGACTTCAATAGTTCGGTCACCAATAACTTTTAAGCCAATATCGAGGCGGGCCCTCACCATTAACTTCGCCCTTAGTGACCCTCGATTTCTATGCGTCTGCCAGAAGGCGAGCAGTCCCGTGTTTTTTACAAAAACACCTATCGAGGGCCAGAAGCATACCCGTCAAATAGGCCAGAGGCGCATCGAGCTGTCCATCATCTCAAAACAAGAAACCCAATCTCATCCAGAAGAAACCTTCGAGGGACATGGCCGATGCCCCTGGCTCATCCACGCACCCTCACGGCCAACTACCGGGCGATTGGCCCAGTTGCTCCATCTCACGGCTCCAGCTATGCGATCTCCAGCAGCAAGGGTATCTTCCGGCCGCAGATCTCATGCCCGTTCGTGTGGGGCTCACCTCGGCCGATGGGAGGCCTTCGCAGAGAACTTTCTCAATCCAAATAAGGATGAGAGGGTATGTTTCGTATCCTTCCTTCTAAGAGGCCTAGGATTCCCCATTCACCCTTTCTTAAGGGGCCTGGTAGAGTTTTATGGGCTCCAGCTCCACAACTTCACCCCGGTATCAATTCTGCATATTTCTGGCTTCGTCGCTTTCTGTGAGATGTTCCTAGACTGTGAGGCCCATTTTGAGCTATGGAGGAAATTTCTGCCTCGTCTGTCGCAACCACGAGGGGTCAATTCTTGAATTAGGCGAGCCGAGTGTGTCGTGTAGCCAACACTAGATATCCTGTCGGTACTCCAAAGGAAGATTCTGAAGAGTGGTCTCCGGAGTGGTTTTATATTGAAGACGTCCCCCTGTGCGAACCGGTTCAGAGAGGTCTGCCCGGGTATTCGGATGCCCCGCTGAAGAAGAGACTTAACTGGTGGCCCAAAGGCCCCTCCCAAGAAGAGTCCCCCGAGGTGCAGTGCCTAGCCGCAAAGGTAAGGGTGCTAGCCCTAGCCCACGGTGGATTGACCATAGTTGACGTAATGGCCATCGCGATCAACCAATGCGTTCAACCCCTTCAACAAAGGACGCATCCCCTGTGGTCCTATAATGGGACAAGTGACGCATCCCGCTACAAGTGACAGGGGTCAGACAATCAAGCAGCAATGGCCGCCATATTGGCAGATCTTTTCAAAGGCGAAGAAGAAGAATTCGCCCGTCCGAGAAACTGGAAAGGCTACGCGAGCTATAACCCCATCAAATGGGTAAGTTCAAACATGTGTACATAGCTCGGATATCACGCCTGGATACTAATCGGTCAACCATTTTTCCGAACAGAGCTGGAGAGGCCAAGTGGAAGGCATGAGTTGCCCTGCTCCTCAACCGGAGGATTATTCTCGTGATGACGACCCATGCTTTCACGATTGAGGACGGGGTTTTCTTTTAGGAAAGCATTGATGGCTCCAAGGTGGCTATCACAACTGATCACCTCGGGCTTCTCCCCTCCTCCACCATAAGTAGCAAGAAAGCCTCCTTTCCAACAAGGCATTCGGCCCGCGCTACTCCGGCTATGCTAACTTCTACCCTCAAGGGCCGCCGCACCTCACGCCGAACACCAACGGAGGCGGCGTCAATTCCAGCCAACAAAGGAGCCTCTAAACGAAAAGCGACCGTGTCAATCGCGTCTTAGGAAAAAAGGTAATATGCCCTAAAATTGCCATTAGTTCATTACTCGCCTTATCTGTGTAGGGCTCCACTAAAATTCAATCCGGGCCAATAGGAAGAAGGTACCACCCCACCTGTCCAAAAACATGTTGGAAGTGTCCGGGAGTGGCCGAAGATCCTCAGACCAGGCGAGAGTTAATGCGGGGTATTCCGCAATGCACTAGCTTGTGGAAGATCCTGAGGATGTGTCGGTTACCAATTTGGAAGTTGAAAGTGTGATGAATCACCGGGGACTGAAGGAATCCCTGCGCCAACCCTTTTTACCGACCAAGAATTTAATGCCTTTAATTCGGCCGACGCATACCTCGGAGCGGCCCGAATAGGTCTCGAGGGAATTGCCAACCTTATATCAGCCGAAATGCACGTAAGGGATGAGTTTTAAAAGCCAAATATATAAATGCTAACCCGGTAGCACCCCAGCCTTGATTTGGACGGGACGACCAAGTTAAGGGTCTGAGAAATATTTGCGGTTTGCTGCATGCCTTAAAGGACCAGAACAAAAAATTGTTCGAGGACCTTGAGCTGAGCCGAACACGATTGACTGAGGTAGAAACCGAATTGGAGGGTGTGAAGAAGTTCACTAGCGAGACCCATGGTGAGGGAAAGCTTTTGAAGCCTGCATGAATTATGCCCTCACGCAATGTTTAACACCTGTTACTTTTGTAGCAGCTGAATCCATAGCTCAGGTTCAAAAGGACCTAGACGCCGCGAAAGAAACTCAACGGTATGCGGAATCGCAACATCAGGCCGGTCTTCGGGTTCTAAAACGAAGCCAGGAGGAGACCAACAAACTGAAGGCGGTGAACCAGCAGCAGGCCGAAAAACTAGAGGGTATAAAAACTCAACTGGCGCAGGTTCGCGGAGAAAACCAAAGTTTGAGAAGCGGCATTCAGTAAGTTTTGTTCGTATGATTTTGGATAAGTATAGACTTGTACCATGCTTGAATCTGAAGGATATGCCATGCTTTTGATGCTAGGTCTCCTGACTGGCCGGCCCGGAGAGGAGGTCCAATCCTTTGGTGGGAACGTGTTGAAGGAACTGTCCGTGGTTCATGAGAAAGCTCGAAAGGCTATGAAGAACATGGTGAAGGCATTATGGCCAACCGACGTGGCGCCGGGCAATATGGCCGAACTGGCGAATCGTTATAAGGGAGCTCGGCGGCGCTTCGAATTATGGAAAATATCATCCTGTTCGGAGGGGGCGCGAGAAGCATGGGCTATGGTGAAAACCTGGTTCGGGAAACTCGAGCCAGAGCATATGGCTCGAGTCGGGCCAGTAGGGCTGGATGGGCAAGAAATACCCCTTCATTTGGTGTATGACCAAGTGGTGCCCGCAGCTCGATTGTCCCAGCAGGATTGTGCATTAGATAGCATAATAGACAATGTAGACAAAGAATTATGCGTTTGATTCTATGTATCTATGTACTTTACATAAAACGGCCTCGATCCAAACTGTAAAACGTTGTCTTAACCGGCCATCGGCTTCTGCCTCCCCGACCGATGATCGGGGAGTGTTTTGTACTATGTGACCCAAGGTAAACAGGAAATCACTTTCGGTAACCAGGCAGTCCGGCCTTAAGGTGCGAATAGACAAAAATGTGTGCGGAGAGTTACGTTATATTACTGTTTAACGTAAGAAACATCTTCTGAAGTAAATAGTTCCTCAATGGGTTCCTTTCTTGAGGTTCGTCATACCAATTGCAGACATTTTGTATTTGGATACCTGAGGTACGCCAATAATTAGTGTAGGGGCCGAATCCCCAAGCGTTCGTGACAAATACCAAGATTACTATAGTTTTCCTCTTTGCCGACCAATTATGTTCTTAAGAATGCTAGCCTTCGGCTTCACCCTTCTGAGATACGTACACGGCTGACCCGGTCTTAACAATCGCAAAGGTGCTTCCTTTACCCCTAGTCGAACAATCGGGAATGTAGGGGTAAGCACAGGAGCAAGTGCTACGTCTTGAGCTTGCGTTGGTTTTCCTCGAAGAGGAGAGGGTGATGCAGCAAAGTGTAGCATAAGTATTTCCCTCAGTTTTGAGAACCAAGATATCAATCCAGTAGGAGGCTCCTCAAAAGTCCCACGCACCTACACAAACAGACTGAGAACTCACAACCAACGCAATAAAGGGGTTGTCAATCCCTTCACGGCCACTTGCGAAAGTGAGATCTAATAAAGATAGTATGATAAGATAGATATATTTTTGGTATTTTATAATATAGATGCAAAAAGTAAAGATGCAAATAAAAGTAGATTGAAAGCAAATATGATAAGAGATAGACCCGGGGTCCATAGGTTTCACTAGAGGCTTCTCTCGAAATAGCATAAGTATTACGGTGGATGAACAAATTATTATCGAGCAATTGATAGAAAAGCTCATAGTTATGAGATTATCTAGGCATGATCATGTATATCGGCATCATGTCCATAACAAGTAGACCGACTCCTGCCTGCATCTACTACTATTACTCCACACATCGACCGACTCCTACCTGCATCTAAAGTATTAAGTTCATAAGAACAGAGTAACGCATTAAGCAAGATGACATGATGTAGAGGGATAAACACATGCAATATGATACAAACCCTATCTTGTTATCCTCGATGGCAACAATACAATACGTGCCTTGCAACCCATTCTGTCACTGGGCAAGGACACCGCAAGATTGAACCCAAAGCTAAGCACTTCTCCCATGGCAAGAAAAACCAATCTAGTAGGCCAAACCAAATTGATAATTCGAAGAGACTTGCAAAGATAACTCAATCATACATAAAAGAATTCAGAGAAGATTCAAATATTATTCATAGATAAACTTGATCATAAACCCACAATTCATCGGATCTCGACAAACACACCGCAAAAAGAGTTTACATCGAATAGATCTCCACAAGAGAGGGGGAGAACATTGTATTGAGATCCAAAAAGAGAGAAGAAGCCATCTAGCTAATAACTATGGACCTGTAGGTCTGTGGTAAACTACTCACAACTCATCGGAGGGGCAAGGATGTTGATGTAGAAGCCCTCCATGGTTGATTCCCCCTCCGGCAGAGTGCCGGCGAAGGCTTCAAGATGAGATCTCGCAGATACAGAAGGTTACGGCGGTGGAAATTGTGTTTTGTGGTGCTCCTGGGTGTTTTCGGGGTACGTAGGTATATATAAGAGGAAGAAGTACGTCGGTGGCCGCCCGAGGGGCCCACGAGACAGGGGGCGCGCCCTACAGGGGGGGCGTGGCCCCCTATCTTGTGGGGCCCTTGAAAGCTTCTTGACTTGCACTCCAAGCTCTCCGGATCACGTTCGTTCCAAAAATCATGCTCCCGAAGGTTTCATTCCGTTTGGACTCCGTTTGATATTCCTTTTCTTCGAAATACTGAAATAGGCAAAAAAACAACAATATGGGCTGGGCCTCCGGTTAGTAGGTTAGTCCCAAAAATGATATAAATATGTAAAATAAAGCCCATAAACATCCAAAAGGGGTAATATAATAGCATGGAACAATAAAAAATCATAGATACGTTGGAGACGTATCAAGCATCCCCAAGCTTAATTCCTGCTCGTCCTCGAGTAGGTAAATGATAAAAAGAGAATTTTTGATGTGGAATGCTACCTAGCATAATTCATAATGTAATTTTCTTTATTATGGCATGAATGTTCAGATCCAAATCATTCAAAATAAAAGTTCATATTGATAAAAGAAATAGTAACACTTCAAGCATACTAATCAAAGTAATCATGTCTTCTCAAAATAGCTTGGCAAAAGAAAGTTCATCCCTACAAAATTATATAGTTAGGCTATGCTTCATTTTCGTCACACAAAGATCTTCCCAACTTCTATACCCCCGATGACAAGCCAAGCAATTGTTTCATACTTAAATAATCTCAAACTTTTTCAACGTTCACGCAATACATGAGCGTGAGCCATGGATATAGCACTATGGGTGGAATAGAATATGATGATGGGGATTGTGTGGAGAAGACAAAAAGGAGAAAGTCACATTGACGAGGAAAATCAACGGGCTATGGAGATGCCCATCAATTGATGTCAACATGAGGAGTAGGGATTGCCATGCAATGGATGCACTAGAGCTATAAATGAATGCTCAACAAAAAGAAACTAGTGGGTGTGCATCCAACTTGCTTGTTCATGAAGACCTAGGGCATTTGAGGAAGCCCATCGTAGGAATATACAAGCCAAGTTCTATAATGAAAAATTCCCACTAGTGTGAAAAAGACAACTTATGAGACTCACTATATGAAAAACATGGTGCTACTTTGAAGCACAATATATGAGACTCACTACATGAAGAACAAGGTGCTACTTTGAAGCACAAGTGTGGAAAAAGAGATAGTAACATTGCCCTTTTTATTTATTTTCTTTTTTTTCTTTTGGGCCTTTTTTTTTTCTTTTTGGCCTTTCTTCTTTTTTTTCTTTTTAGGCAATGTTCTAATAATGATGATCATCACACTTCTATTGATTACAACATAAGAATTACAACTCGAAACTAGAACAAGATATGACTCTATATGAATGCCTCCGGCGGTGTACCGGGATGGTGCAATGAATCAAGAGTGACATGTATGAAAAATAATGCTTGGTGGCTTTGCCACAAATACGATGTCAACTACATGATCATGCAATGGCAATATGACAAAAGTAAAGTATGTTATGATGAAAATGAACGGAACGATGGAAAGTTGCATGGCAATATATCTCGGAATGGCTATGGAAATGCCATAATAGGTAGGTATGGTGGCTATTTTGAGGAAGATATAGGGAGGTTTATGTGTGATAGAGCATATCGTATCACGGGGTTTGGATGCACCGGCGAAGTTTGCACCAACTCTCAAGGTGAGAAAGGGCAATGCACGGTATCGAAGAGGCTAGCAAAGGTGGAAAGGTAAAAGTGCGTATAATCCATGGACTCAACATTAGTCAAAAGAACTCATATACTTATTGCAAAAATTTAGAAGTCATCAAAAATCAAGTACTACACGCATACTCCTAGGGGGATAGATTGGTAGGAAAAGACCATCGCTCGTCCCCGACCGCCACTCATAAGGATGCACAAACCAGGTACACTTCATGTTTCAAATTTGTTACACGACTTTAACCATACGTGCATGCTACGGGACTTGCTAACTTCAACACAAGAATTCTTTAAATTCATAATCATCCAACTAGCATGACTTTAATATCACTACCTCCATATCTCAAAACAATTATCAAGTATCAAATTGATCATAGCATCCAATTCACTTCCTATGATAATTTTTATTATACCCAACTTGGATGCCTACCATTCTAGGACCAACTTTATGATAATAGCAAATACCATGCTGTTCTAAAAGACTCTCAAAAAGATATAAGTGAAGCATGAGAGACTAGCAATTTCTTCAAAATTAAGACACCACCGTGCTCTAAAAGATATAATTGAAGCACTAGAGCAAAAACTACCAAGCTCAAAAGATATAAGTGAAGCACATAGAGTATTCTAGCAAATTCTAATCAAATAGGCTTCTCCCAAAAGGTGTGTACAACAAGGATGATTGTGATAAACTAAAAAGCAAAGACTAATATAATACACGACGCTCCAAGCAAAACACATATCATGTGGCGAATAAAAATATAGTTCCAAGTAAAGTTACCAATGAACAAAGACGAAAGAGGGGATGCCTTCCCGGGGCATCCCCAAGCTTAGGCTTTTGGCTATACTTGAATATCTTGGGGTGCCATGGGCATCCCCAAGCTTAGGCTCTTGCCACCCTTTATTCCATGGTCCATAAAATCTTTACCCAAAACTTGAAAACTTCACAACACAAAACTCAACAGGAAATCTTATAAGCTCCGTTAGTGAAAGAAAACAAAACCACCACATAAGGTACTGCAATGAACTCATTCTTTATTTATATTGGTGCTAAACCTACTGTATTCCAACTTCTTTATGGTTCATATACTGAATTACTAGCCATAGATGCATTGAAATAAGCAAACAACACACGAAAACAGAATCTGTCAAAAACAGAACAGTCTGTAGCAATCTGTAACTAACACAAACTTCTGGAACTTTAAAAATCCTACCAAAATAGGAAGTCCTGGAAAATTTGTTTATTGAACAGCAGCAAAAGAATCAACGCAAAATCACGTTCCTGTGATTTAACAAAATTATATTCGTGTGTGCAAAGTTTCTGTTTTTCAGCAGAATCAAATCAACTATCATCGTAGGTTATCCTATAGGTTCTACTTGGCACAAACACTAAATAAAAGATAAAAACACATCTAACCAGAGGGTAGATGCAAGATTTATTACTAAACTGGAGCAAAAACAAAAAAAACATAAAAAAATTGGGTTGCCTTCCAACTAGCGCTATCGTTTAGGGCATCTCCAGCCGCGCCCCCAAGAAGGCCTCCCCAGGCGATTTTTTCGCGCCGGCGTCGAAACAACGGCCCAGTCGCGCCCCCAGGACGCCGAAAATCGCCGGTTCGGACCTTTTTTCCGCCCGGCGGTCACAGGCCGAACCTGGCGCGCTGGGGAGCCGTTGGGGGCTCCGGCGCTAGGGAAAAGCACGCCTGGCCCACACCGACAGGGGAAAAGTCAAGTTTTTCTTCCCCCGACTCGCCTCGCACCCCCCGCGCCCTCGGCCACCACTAGCTGTATCCCGGCAACGGGCGCCGGCCTACTCCGCTAGATAGCCATTCCCCGCCGAAAAATAGCAGTGCTTCGCCGCGGCAGCCCCTCCCGCAGCACTAGGCGCTGCCGGCTGCCGTTTTCGGCCGCGGAGGCGCGGTTTAACGGCGGGTAAACGCCCACCGAGCGCAAGGTGTTCGGCGTTTTGACTGACTCGGCGATGGACTCCGATGAGGAGGAAGAGCTCGCCGCGCTGCTGGAGGAGGAAGCCGCGGCCGACGTCCAGGAAGAAGAGCATCTGATGGTGCTCGCCGCCATTGCCCAGCTGCTGGCGAGCAATGAAAAGCCGCGTCGAGGTGGCTCGGCGCCGGGGCGGGTGAAAGCAAAGAACCGGCATCGTCTGCAAGGCTACTGCATGCTCTACTCCGACTACTTCGCCGATGCTCCACTTCATGGCGAGAGAACATTTCGGCGCCGTTATCGGATGAGCCGAAAGCTCTTCCTCAGGATTGTGAATTCCATCCGGGAGTTCGACAACTACTTCAAGTGCAAGATGGATTGCACTGGCGCTCTTGGATTCACCTCCATCCAAAAGTGCACGACAGCGATGAGGATGCTTGTATATGGAGCTCCTAGTGATTCACTCGACGACTATGGGCGCATGGCCGAGTCCACCAGCATAGAGTGTTTCTACAAGTTCTGTCAGGCAGTGGTGGCAGTGTTTGGGCCACAATACTTGAGAGCACCCAATGTGGAAGACACTGCTCGGATCCTAGCCCAGAATGCAGCAAGAGGATTTCCTGGGATGCTTGGAAGCATCGACTGCATGCATTGGAAATGGAAGAACTGCCCATTTGGTTGGCAGGGGATGTACAAAGGCGCCAAAGGCGGTTGCAGTGTGGTGCTTGAGGCGGTAGCCACACAGGACCTCTGGATTTGGCACTCCTTCTTTGGTATGCCAGGAACTTACAATGACATCAACGTGCTGCAGTGCTCTCCTATTTTTGCCAAGCTCGTTGAGGGCCATTCTCCTCTGGTGAACTTCGAGATCAATGGGCACCAATACAACAAGGGGTACTATCTAGCTGACGGCATCTATCCGAGATGGTCGACATTTGTGAAGACGATCTCAAACCTTGTGCCAGGAGGCAAGAACGCCTGGTTTGCGAAGCTTCAGGAGGCTTGCAGGAAGGATGTCGAGCGGGCATTTGGTGTGCTCCAATCTCGATTCGCTGTTGTTCGGTACCCCGCTCAGACCTGGTCGAAAGATCAAATGTGGGAGATCATGACTTGCTGTGTCATCTTGCACAACATGATCATCGAGAGCGAGCAAGAAGACCTAGTGTTTGACACTAAACCATACTACAGGTAGGGTCCTCTAGCCGAAGTTGATCACTAGCTACCGGCAACTTGGACTGCCTATCTTAGTATGCGTCAAGAGATCCGAGACCCACAGGTGCATCATCAACTGCAGAAAGATCTGATTGAGCACCTATGGAGGCTCAAGGGGGACGCCGCGTGATGAAATACGAGTTTTTATTTGTTGAACTATATAATTTGTATTGAACTATTTGTTGTTGTACTATTTTGTTGAAGTATTTGATTTTTCTGTGATGAAATATGTGATAATGAATAATTATGTTGATAATTGAACGCCGAGACACAGCGAAACCACGCCGAATATGGGCCTATTCTCGCCCATATGGGCCGTTTATTCGCCGAAATTGGGCTGCAAAGTGGGCCAATTTCGACGCCTGGGGGCGACGACTGGGCGAAAAACCGCCCCCAGCGCCGAGTGTATCGCCAGCTTGCCCCCAGGAGGCGATTTTTGTGCGTCCTGGGGGGGGGGCAACGGCTGGAGATGCCCTTAACTCCCCTAGCTAGGCATAAAGCAAAGATAGATCTAACGAGTGCCATCTTTGGCACTAAATTCATAAGTAGAGAGATTGTGATCTCTAGGGATTTCTCCCTTTTTAGCAATGGCTAAACCCTTAGGCAAAAATTCAAGAAATTCATTGATAGCAAAAGGTTCCTTAACGATAGAGAGACAATTGGGGAGAACACTTATGGATTTGAGATCCGCGTCTCCCTTAGAAGATTCACCCTTTTTTTTAGGAACATAAATAAACTTGGCAGTTTTAATAGAGTGTTTTGGAGTGTTTTTCATGGGGGAAAACATGGAACCTAAGTTTGTAATGATATCCTCAAGTTTACCGATTCTAGCAGAGTCTAGATCTATTTTTTCATTGACTATAGGTTCTTTTTTTTTAAGATTTTTCAAAGTAACTCCAACCCTAGATCCAAATTGGGTAATGTGATTATGAATCTTTTTATCCAAATTTTCAATCAACTCAACAGTGGCAATTTTATTTTCAATAATATCAAGTCGTTGCATCACATGTTCTAAAGTTAAAGTTGTTCCATTAACTAAAAGAGGTGGTGGGCCAAACAAATCTAACATAGCATTATAAGCATCAAACGTATGGCTACTCATAAAATCACCTACGGTAGCAATATCAAGAACACATCTATTCCAAGGAGTAATGCCTACATAAAAATTGCGGAGAAGAACGGAAGTGGCAATCTTCCTAGTAGCTTTATATTGGGCATTGCAAATTCTATGCCAAGCATCTTTTAAACTTTCTCTCTCCCTTTGCTTAAAATTGAGAATTTCTTGTTCGGGAGTGAGAATAAGGATAGGAGGACTGGCCATAACGACAAGCAAAAACGAACTAACACACGAGCAAACAGAAAAAGGCAAGCGAAAGAGAGAGGAGGAGATTGAGAAAGAGAGGGCGAATAAAACGGCAAGGGTGAAGTGGGGGAGAGGAAAACGAGAGGCAAATGGAAAATAATGTAAATGCGAGGGAGATGGGTTTGTGATGGGTACTTGGTATGTCTTGACTTGAGCGAAGACCTCCCCGGCAACAGCGCCAGAAATCCTTCTTGCTACATCTTGAGCTTGCGTTGGTTTTCCTCGAAGAGGAGAGGGTGATGCAGCAAAGTGTAGCGTAAGTATTTCCCTCAGTTTTGAGAACCAAGATATCAATCCAGTAGGAGGCTCCTCAAAAGTCCCACGCACCTACACAAACAAACTGAGAACTCGCAACCAACGCAATAAAGGGGTTGTCAATCCCTTCACGGCCACTTGCGAAAGTGAGATCTAATAAAGATAGTATGATAAGATAGATATATTTTTGGTATTTTATAATATAGATGCAAAAAGTAAAGATGCAAATAAAAGTAGATTGAAAGCAAATATGATAAGAGATAGACCCGGGGGCCATAGGTTTCACTAGAGGCTTCTCTCGAGATAGCATAAGTATTACGGTGGGTGAACAAATTACTGTCGAGCAATTGATAGAAAAGCGCATAGTTATGAGATTATCTAGGCATGATCATGTATATAGGCATCACGTCCATAACAAGTAGACCAACTCCTGCCTGCATCTGCTACTATTACTCCACACATCATCCGACTCTGCCTGCATCTAGAGTATTAAGTTCATAAGAACAGAGTAACGCATTAAGCAAGATGACATGATGTAGAGGGATAAACACATGCAATATGATATAAACCCCATCTTGTTATCCTCGATGGCAACAATACAATACGTGCCTTGCAACCCTTTCTGTCACTGGGTAAGGACACCGCAAGATTGAACCCAAAGCTAAGCACTTCTCCCATGGCAAGAAAAACCAATCTAGTAGGCCAAACCAAACTGATAATTCGAAGAGACTTGCAAAGATAACTCAATCATACATAAAAGAATTCAGAGAAGATTCAAATATTATTCATAGATAAACTTGATCATAAACCCATAATTCATCGGATCTCGACAAACACACCGCAAAAAGAGTTTACATCGAATAGATCTCCACAAGAGAGGGGGAGAACATTGTATTGAGATCCAAAAAGAGAGAAGAAGCCATCTAGCTAATAACTATGGACCTGTAGGTCTGTGGTAAACTACTCACAGGTCATCGGAGGGGCAAAGATGTTGATGTAGAAGCCCTCCATGGTCGATTCCCCCTCCGGCAGAGTGCCGGCGAAGGCTCCAAGCTGAGATCTCCCGGATACAGAAGGTTACGGCGGTGGAAATTGTGTTTCGTGGTGCTCCTGGATGTTTTCGGGGTACATAGGTATATATAGGAGGAAGAAGTACGTCGGTGGCTGCCCGAGGGGCCCACAAGACAGCGGGGCGCGCCCTACAGGGGGGGCGCGCCCCCCTATCTCGTGGGGCCCTCGAAAGCTTCTTGACTTGCACTCCAAGCTCTCCGGATCACGTTCGTTCCAAAAATCACGCCCCCGAAGGTTTCATTCCGTTTGGACTCCGTTTGATATTCCTTTTCTTCGAAATACTGAAATAGGCAAAAAAAACAGCAATACGGGCCGGGCCTCCGGTTAGTAGGTTAGTCCCAAAAATGATATAAATGTGTAAAATAAAGCCCACAAACATCCAAAAGGGGTAATATAATAGCATGGAACAATAAAAAATTATAGATACGTTGGAGATGTATCAGCCAGGCAACCCAGCTTGGCAAAAACTTAAGTCAAATCGATGCATATGATGCCTGAAGAGGTTTTTGGGAGAGTGTGAACACATATACGGTCACGCACATAGAAATATATTAAATGGCTGCTTTAAAGGAGCCCCGAGGTAAAATCTGGGTGTTGCATTTGAAGATGTGCGATCAAGAGGGCTCAAACAGGATTCGATTTATCCGAACAGGGCCCGGGATATTCTAATGATCAAAAAATAAAAAGGGAAATGATTTTACAATGAGGAAAGGGATAGTGGACTGACGTGGGCACACTTAGCCGTAGAAGCGCCGAAGGCGGGCTGCATTCCAGGGGTTTGGTTCAAGGCGGTCGTCGGCCGGGTTTCGAATGAGGTACACACCTCCTGCTAAAACTTCATCAATTATGAAAGGGCCCTCCCATTTAGGCGAGAGCTTGTTCTTTGCTTCTCCCGGAGGTGGAGGGCGAGTTCTCCGATGATGTATGCCTGGCCCGAACTTCCCTGCTCTGGTAACGCCTAGCCTACTGTTGATAAAATGTAGAACGAGCGCGAGCGACATCCTGTTCCTCTTCCAAGGCATCTAGGTCATTGAAAGCACAAGTGCTCCCTAGATGGTTTTGGTAATTAATGTCAACATATATCTTGTTGGACTAACACTTTTATCTAGTATGTTTCAGATAAGTTCAACAATGGAGTGGCATGGACTAAAGGATGTGGGAACTCCTTCAAGATGCTAAGGACAAAGGATTGTCTCAAGCTTCAAGCTCAAGACTCTTCATTTTACATTTTAGTGATCCAAGATCACATTGAGTCTATAGGAAAAGCCAATACTATCAAGAAGGGATGAGGTGTTGCTTAATGGGTTTCTTGATCCACAGTGCTTAGTGATATGCTCCAAAATCCTCAACTACTTTCTCACTTCCACACAAGTGCACTAAACCTAAAGTCAAACTCGGCCCCACTGATTTCTATCCGGCGCCACCGAGTTTTGATGTCATAGCCACTGCCACAAACCCTAGGCAAATCGGTCTCACCGATAGGGATCTCGGTCTCACCGAGATGGGATTGTAATCTCTCTGTGTATGTCCATTACCAAAATCGGTCTCACCGAGTTTGAGCAATCGGTACTATCGAGATTACAATGCAAGCTTCCTGGTTGACTCATTACCAAAGTCGGTCCCACCGAGTTTGTGTAATCGGTCCAACCGAGTTTGCCTGACCAACTCTCTGGAAAGCTTATTACCAAAATCGGTCTCACCGAGTTTGTGTAATCGGTCTTACCGAGATTATGTTATGCCTTAACCCTAACCGAATCGGTCTTACCGAGTTGCATGTCAGTACCACCGAAAATCCTAACGGTCACTAGGTTTACTAAATCGGTCCGACCGAGTCTGTTGAATCGGTCCCACCGAGTTTGGTAAATTGTGTGTAACGGTTAGATTTTGTGTGGAGGCTATATATACCCCTCCACCTCCTCTTCATTCGTGGAGAGAGCCATTAGACTGAACCTACACTTCCAGCATACATTTTCTGAGAGAGAACTACCTACTCATGTGTTGAGGCCAAGATATTCCATTCCTACCATATGAATCTTGATCTCTAGCCTTCCCAAGTTGTTTTCCACTCAAATCTTCTTTCCACCAGATCCAAATCCTATGAGAAAGAGTTGAGTGTTGGGGAGACTATCATTTGAAGCACAAGAGCAAGGAGTTCATCATCAACGCACCTTTTGTTACTTCTTGGAGAGTGGTGTCTCCTAGATTGGCTAGGTGTCACTTGGGAGCCTCCGACAAGATTGTGGAGTTGAACCAAGGAGTTTGTAAGGTGAAAGTGCAACTATCCCTAGATGGTTTTGGTAATTCATAATAACATATAGCTCATTGAGCTAATGCTATTCCAAGACTATTATTTCAGGAAAGCTCAATGAATGGCATGGCATGGATGATGAAAGTGGATCCCTCAAAATACTAAGGACAAAGGATTGGCTCAAGCTCAAAAGCTCAAGACTCTTCATTTTACATTTTAGTGATCCAAGATCACATTGAGTCTATAGGAAAAGCCAATACTATCAAGGAGGGATGAGGTGTTGCTTAATGAGCCTCTTGCTTCATGTGCTTAGTTATATGCTCCAAAACCCTCAACTACTTTTCCACATCCACAAATGACCTAAACCCAAAGCCAAAATTGGTCACACCGATTCTTCCTATCTGGCGCCACCGATTCCAAAAGTCATAGCCACTGCCACAAACCCTAAGCAAATCGGTCTTACCGATAGGGATCTCGGTCTCACCGAGATGGGGTTGTAATCTCTCTGTTTCCCTTCGTAATGTTTCGGTCTAACCGAAGTGAGCGATCGGTCCCACCGAGATTGCAATGTAAACTCTCTGTTTCCTTTTTGTAACATTTCGGTCTCACCGAAAAGAGCAAATCGGTCCCACCGAGTTTACCTAACCAACTCTCTGGAAAGCTTATTACCAAATCGGTCTCACCGAGTTTGTGTAATTGGTCTTACCGAGATTACGTTATGCCCTAACCCTAACCGAATCGGTCTCACCAAGATGCATGTCAGTCCCACCGAAAATCACTAACGGTCACTAGGTTTACTAAATCGGTCCGACCGAGTTTAACGATTCGGTCCCACCGAGTTTGGTAAATTGTGTGTAACGGTTAGATTTTGTGTGGAGGCTATATATACCCCTCCACCTGCTCTTCATTCGTGGAGAGAGCCATCAGAACGAACCTACACTTCCAACTTACCATTTCTGAGAGAGAACCACCTACTCATGTGTTGAGGCCAAGATATTCCATTCCTACCATATGAATCTTGACCTCTAGCCTTCCCCAAGTTGCTTTCCACTCAAATCTTCTTTCCACCAGATCCAAAACCTATGAAAGATAGTTGAGTGTTGGGGAGACTATCATTTGAAGCACAAGAGCAAGGAGTTCATCATCAACGCATCATTTGTTACTTCTTGGAGAGTGGTGTCTCCTAGATTGGCTAGGTGTCACTTGGGAGCCTCCGACAAGATTGTGGAGTTGAACCAAGGAGTTTGTAAGGGCAAGGAGATCGCCTACTTCATGAAGATCTACCGCTAGTGAGGCAAGTCCTTCGTGGGCGACGACCATGGTGGGATAGACAAGGTTGCTACTTCGTGGACCCTTCGTGGGTGGAGCCCTCCGTGGACTCGCGCAACCGTTACCCTTCCTGGGTTGAAGTCTCCATCAACGTGGATGTACGATAGCACCACCTATCGAAACCACGCCAAAACATCCGTGTCTCCAATTGCGTTTGAATCCTCCAAACCCTTCCCTTTACTTTCTTGCAAGTTGCATGCTTTAATTTCCGCTGCCTATATACTCTTTGCATGCTTGCTTGAATTGTGTGATGATTGCTTGACTTGTCCTATAGTAGCTAAAATCTGCCAAACTCTAAAATTGGGAAAAGGTTAAGTTTTGTTTGGTTAAGTAGTCTAATCACCCCCCCCCTCTAGACATACTTCAAGGTCCTACAAGTGGTATCAGAGCTTTGGTCTCCATTTGCTTTCATTTCCATAGCTTTTGGTGGTCATAGCCTTGGTTTCACAACCTAGGAGAGTATGGCGTCTAGCGAGGGAAATTATCACCGTAAAGGTCCTTACTTTGTTGGTACTAATTTGCTAGTTGGAAGCATAAGATGAAAATGCATATTCTTGGACATAATCCCGCCGTTTGGGCAATTATTTGTATTGGCTTGCAAGGTGAATTCTTTGATGGGAGAGAACCGGACCGTGAAGCTATTGCGGAAGAATTGAAGATGCTGCAATACAACGCTCAAGCTTGTGACATCATCTTCAATGGATTGTGCCCCGAAGAATTCAACAAAATCAGCCGTCTTGAGAATGCAAAGGAAATTTGGGATACTTTGATTGATATGCATGAAGGTACTGAGTCTGTCAAGGAATCCAAGTTGGATGTGCTCCAAAGTCAGCTTGACAAGTTCAAAATGAAGGATGGTGAAGGTATCGCTGAAATGTACTCTAGGCTTGCTCTTATCACCAATGAGATTGTCGGCTTAGGGAGTGAAGAGATGACCGACAAATTCATCATCAAGAAAATCCTAAGAGCATTGGATGGAAAGTATGATACCGTGTGCACATTGATTCAAATGATGCCAAACTACAAAGATCTCAAGCCAACGGAAGTCATTGGAAGAATTGTTGCTCATGAGATGTCACTCAAGGATATGGAGGAACTTCACAACAAGTTAAGTGGTGCTTACAAAGCCTCAAGTGAAGCCCCCACATCATCAAGTGAGAAACCAACCTTCAATGAAGAATTGAGCTTAATGGTGAAGAACTTCAACAAATTCTACAAGAGTAGAAGCAAAGAAAGAAGCTCCAAGTCAAGGTCTTACAATGACAAGAGATCTTCTAGTCGTGAGCGCAATTGCTACAATTGTGGGAGACCCGGACACTATTCCAATGAGTGTACGACACCCTACAAAAGAAGAGAAGATTCTCCAAGAAGAAGGATCAAAAGAGAAGAATCACCACCAAGAGAGAGGAGGAGTAGAGATGATCGTTATGAACGAAGACCCTCACGGAGAAGCAAGGATTCGGAAAGGAAGGACAAGTCATCAAGGAGCTACACAAAACGAAGACATCAAGCTCATGTTGGTGAATGGGTTTCCGGCTCCGACTCCGACAATCACTCTGAGAGAAGCTATCACTCCGACTCCGAATATACTCAAGATGAAGGTGTTGCCGGTCTAGCACTTGTGTCAACCAACTCCTACGACATATTTGACTCACCAAATGAAGGTGTTGGAAGATGCTTCATGGCCAAAGGTCCAAAGGTAACACACCCTGAGTATGTTGATTTCAATAGTGATGAAGATGACTTGCTTGTGGATGATGATTTACTTGTTGACAACTCTAGTGATGAATACTATGATGAAACGAATTAATCATGCTAATCAAGATAAAATGAATGACAATGATAAGGAGAAGATTGAGCTTCTAACTAAAGAACTAAACACTCTTAAGTTGGCTCATGAAACTATCTACGAAGATCATCGAGAACTTTTAAGGGCTCATGAGAAGTTATGCTTTGAAAAGCTCAATCTTGAGCAAGAGCATGAGTTCTTAAAAGCAATCAATGATGATCTCCGCAAGAAAAGTTCTTCTTATATTGCCAAGCGTTTACTCTTATCTACTTACATGCCTCAAGTCAAGTCTAGTAACAAGTACAAGAAAGATACTTCCTCTAGTAGTAACAATAATAATAATGTCAAATCCAATATTGTTGGTTTTAGTAGTTCTCTTGATTCCACTAATGATTCTCTTAGCCAAGTTACACTTGAGCAAGAAAATAGCTTATTGAAGGGAATTATAGAGAAAGGTGTTTACAAGAGCCTTGCCGGGAGTAAGCAATTCGAGGAAATTGTACGCAAGCAAGGAATGCACCGGAAGAATCAAGGTGTTGGTTTTGAACGAAAGTTCAATGCCAATGGAGTTGAGTGGGAAGAAGATCAATACCCCAAGACGAAGTTTGTTCCTCAACAAGAGAGTATGATCCTACTTCCTTCAAGGGAACACAAGCTCAAGATGATCTTCCACCACAAGACCACAAGAACAAAGGCAAGGACAAGCTTCAAGAAGAGATTGATGCATTTGAAGAAGCACCTAAAGCCTCGTTCAAGTGGGTTCCCAAGACTACATCAAGCTCTACTTTATCAAGTACAACTACAACTCCAAGGATTCCCATCAAGATGATGTGGATCCCGAAGAAGAAGAACTAGAGAGTTCTTGAGGGTGACTCCGCCAACATTCTTCACTCATATCATTTTGGCAAGAACAAGTGCAATCAACTTCCACATCTTGCACTAGTTCAAGAAGTCACAAACCCTCATGTTGGTAAGGCAAGGGACAAGGTAACCTAATGAATTCATGGACATCATCTTGTGTGTGCATCACTCTATGCCTATGGATATTCTTGTTTGTTCCTTGTGGGACTAACCCATGTAGGTAAGTTGAAAGTGCAACTCACTCCAAAGGATTGCTCCAAATGATCTACATCAACATTGAGCATCTACATCTTCAACATCTACATGAAGTCATCATCGACAAAACCCAAGGTTAGTTCATCCCTCTAAGGGGGGATCTCACATCTAGGGGGAGCTTAACTCTAAGATTTGAGTCAAAGCAACTCTAATGGTGTGAACACATCAATGCATTATGTAAAAGTGGTAACCCCACTTGAGCTTAAACGATGAGTATGACCTATGATCAAATGTTCTCATTTGACTCCTAAGTCAATATACTCATATATAGATGACCTAGTCATCGCCAATTGCTTGATAGATGCTAGAATTGGTTGTGCATGCTTTGCCACATATTTCATTTGCCATCTTATTGTGTGAGCATGTTGGTGCATATTTTACTCATTCAAGGACATCCACTTGTTGTTTTGATTGTTTGGGTTCTTTTCTTTTAGCCAAGTGGATGGACAAGAATGCCTAAGAACCTTCTTTAGCTATCTATGCTTTTCTCATCTCAAACTCTATTCATGCTACATCACAAAATTTGATCAAGTCAGATTCGAACCACTCTGTGTGAGGAGCACTCGGAGTCCCCGATTCATCATAGACTTAAACTTCCAAAACCTCTTTGTGATTCTCGATCTGACCGATTCCACCATTTCGGTCCTACCGAGATCATCAAGTTGATCTGAGTTTTCAATCTCGGTGCAACCGATTTGAACTTTTTGGTCTCACCGATTTGCTGTAACTGAACACAGTTATGCATCTCGGTGCCACCGAGTTGTTCCACTCGGTCACACCGACAGGGTCGGGCTATATATAGCCACGGGCAAAATTTTGGAAATTTCTCCAAAACCCTTCGCCCGCGCAACAGCTCGCTCTGCCATCGGAGGTCTCCGGATCGTCTCCTCGTCGCCAGTAGCCTCTTGTCGCCGGTCTCCGCCGCCGTCAATGGATTTCGTCCCTGCCGTTGCCGCCGTAGCAAGTCCACCGCCAAGTTAGGGTATGGACTTGATCTTTGTGCTATCCACGTCTGATTCCAAGCACATTGTATTTTTATTGATTCTTGCCACGATTGAGACTCTTCTATCCAGCCAAAGTAATCCATAGATTAGATGAGACTCAAATTTTTAGGGTTAGGTGTCCGCCAAAACCATCTCGGACCCACCGAGTTGAAAAACTCAGTCTCACCGATTTGGCTTATGCCATTGCACTAGTGACTCTCGGTCTGACCGAGAATTACTAATCGGTGCGACCGATTTGAGGATTCTGTGAAACCCTAGCAGTCTCGGTGCCATCGAATTGTGACTCGGTCCAACCGAGATCCTCAGTTTAGGTTCCAAAACTGCTTCGGTATCACCGAGTTTGAAAATCGGTTGATCTGAAATGCTTTCTGTGGAAAACTAAAACTGAACTTTTGAATCATTCTTTTGGAAAAATCTCTGCATTTTGTGATGCTCATCTTTTCCATCTCATCTATAACTCTTCACAGGGTCAGCAGTCAGCTTTTGCAGTATGTCAGATCAGAGTGACAGCCAGAACATGTCAGAAGAGCAGATGGACTTGAGTGAGGGCACTAGTCCCTCAACTACAGATGAAGGGAGCAGAAGTACTCCTAGCAATTTTCCTAAGGCTGCAACTAGGCAAAGGAGGAAAAGAACTTCAGATTCAGAGGATGAAGATTACAAAGCTGAGGAAGATGAAGCCACTTCCAAGAAAGTGGTGCTCAAGAAGGAATATGGCTCTGCACATAGCACTAAACCAGGTCTGAAAAGGAAAGTTCCTGGCAAGAGGACACCAATGCCAAAGGCCAGAAAGTCCACTCAAGTGCCAGCTCAGGCTCAACCCAAAGAGGCACCTGCAAGGAAAGAAACATCATCCAAACCTCAGAAAGTTCCTACTGGAGAGACAATGACATTCACAATTGAGTCAGAGGATGATGGGGCTCAAGACAAGAAAAAGAAAAGAGCAAGAACCACGACTGCCAAGGTCCTTGGAAAGCCCTCAATGAGAAGAGATTCTGAAGAAGAGGAAGAGGATGCTGCACCAGCACCTAAGGCACCCAAGCTCATGGGAGATGCAATCAGGTCAGGGGCTGCAATATCCAAGCCCAAAGATGCACCCAAAGCTGCTTCTAAGGCCAAGCAAGTTCCAAAGAGGAACACTAGGAGTATTCCAGCTGCTGAGAAGAATAAGGCCCCAATGCCCAATGTTGCTGAAGATGAGGATGAAGAAGGACATGTCCTAAGAAAGCTCAAGCCCAAGATACCAGACCACAATGATGCCCATCCTGTGGCTGAGGACATGAGAATCAGGAAGGATTCAGGGCTGAGACTGTGGAGGATGGAAGATCCATATGCTTCAAGAAGAAGAACTGCTGTTGACTACAGGTTCCACACAAAGGAACAGCAGGACTTCTATGAAACAATTCTTTTGGACAAGAAGCCTATAGTCTGTGACATGAGGTGGGTCGACTGGACCTACATCAAGGACAATGAAGAGCACTATCCTGGAGTGCAAGAAAGCTTTGTTGCTTGTGGAGTTGCTGATTTTGTTGGACAGAAGTTCACCAACTGGAATGATGAGCTTATCATGCAGTTCTACTCCACAACACATTTTTACCCAGATGGTAGAATTGTTTGGATGTCTGAAGGTACAAGGTACCAATCCACTGTTGAAGAATGGGCAAGTCTGATAAATGCCCCCAAGGAAAATGAGGATGACCTGGACATTTATGCAAAGAAGAAGTTGGGTCACAATTCAATGGCTCACATGTACAAGGAGATTCCAGACAAGGCAGTAGAGACTCACAAGTTTGGATCAGTTCACTTTCTGCTGTCAGGGTTGCCAACCATCAATTGAATTCTGAGGCACACTTTGTTACCCAAGTCTGGTGACCATAACATGATCAGAGGACATGCCATCAACATGCTGCGTGTTTGATGTGCCATAGAAGTTCAAAGTCATGAGCCTGATTATTGAAACAATTAAGAGGACTACAACAGATCAAAAGAGGAGCTGTGGATATGCACCTTAGATTCAGGAATTGATCAACTCAAAGATGGGAAATATCAGTTGGATAAGGAACACTTTCCACTTTATCCAGACTTTGAGGACAATGAGGTTGTCATGAATGAAGATGATCCACAATCAGTTCAAGCTCAGGAGAAGAAGGAGAAGGCAAAGAAGGAGAAGGCTGCCAAGATGCCAACTTAAGAGGAGGCATCTGAGTATTTCTTGAAAACCAAACAGGAGCAGCTTGGTTACTTGATAGCATCTACACTGAGGATTGAGAAAGGACTGGCCACCCTCACTCAGAATCAGGAGAGCCTGGAAATAATCATGGAACAAAAATTCTATGATCTAAATGTCAAAGTAACTGAGATTCAGTCAGTTGTGGAGCAGCTGCAGGATGACATGCAGGAGAGGAAGGGCAAGACTACCACCAATGTGTTTGCCAGAGTGCCCAGAGCTCAGAGGTCAGTTGCAGTGCCAGTGACAGACACTAGAGCAACAACTTCAGCAACAACTATTGCACCTACAGTTCCAGTGCAACCAGCTCCAGCATCCACTCCAACACCCTCTACCTCAACTGAAGCCTTCGTCCAAGGAGCTATCAGGACACCACCACCAGAAAATCAAGCCTGAGAGTCGATCTAGCACTATGCATTTTCTATGAACTTTTTGGTAACTTGTTGCCAAAGGGGGAGAAAAATGTATAGATCATAGGCTTCGAGAGAGAGACTGTTGCTTTTGCTCTCTCTTGCTTTATTTGGTGGTTTTTCAAACTTTGTTTGCTTTTGGTTGAGATACTATGCTTGTGAGACATTGATGATCATGTGTTTGATCATAAGCTACACTTATGCAAGTTTGATGATATTATCCTATCTATCTTATGTGATCATTCACTATGCTTGGTGATGAGTGCATGTATTCATTGTTTATTATTTTGAGCGCTCCACCAAGATGTATGTGAGATGGAAGAGTAACCCATGAGCCTAATTCATTGTGCATTTGTAGTCCAAAGCAAATCTTAACCTATGCACAAATTTAGGGGGAGCGCTTGCTTATCACATACTTCTCAAAGCGGCGATGTTATTCAATCTTACTATCATTTGCCGAGGTTTTGATCTATATGTTGTCATCAATTACCAAAAAGGGGGAGATTGAAAGTGCAACTATCCCTAGGTGGTTTTGGTAATTCATAACAACATATAGCTCATTGAGCTAATGCTATTCCAAGACTATTATTTCAGGAAAGCTCAATGAATGGCATGGCATGGATGATGAAAGTGGATCCCTCAAAATACTAAGTACAAAGGATTGGCTCAAGCTCAAAAGCTCAAGACTCTTCATTTTACATTTTAGTGATCCAAGATCACATTGAGTCTATAGGAAAAGCCAATACTATCAAGGAGGGATGAGGTGTTGCTTAATGAGCCTCTTGCTTCATGTGCTTAGTGATATGCTCCAAAACCCTCAACTACTTTCCCACATCCACAAATGACCTAAACCCAAAGCCAAAATCGGTCACACCGATTCTTCCTATCCGGCGCCACCGATTCCAAAAGTCATAGCCACTGCCACAAACCCTAAGCAAATCGGTCTTACCGATAGGGATCTCAGTCTCACCGAGATGGGGTTGTAATCTCTCTGTTTCCCTTCGTAACGTTTTGGTCTAACCAAAGTGAGCGATCGGTCCCACCGAGATTGCAATGTAAACTCTTTGTTTCCTTTTTGTAACATTTCGGTCTCACCGAAAAGAGCAAATCGGTCCCACCGAGTTTACCTGACCAACTCTCCGGAAAGCTTATTACCAAATCGGTCTCACCGAGTTTGTGTAATCGGTCTTACCGAGATTACGTTATGCCCTAACCCTAACCGAATCGGTCTCACCAAGATGCATGTCAGTCCCACCGAAAATCACTAACGGTCACTAGGTTTACTAAATCGGTCCGACCGAGTTTAACGATTCGGTCCCACCGAGTTTGGTAAATTGTGTGTAACGGTTAGATTTTGTGTGGAGGCTATATATACCCCTCCACCTGCTCTTCATTCGTGGAGAGAGCCATCAGAACGAACCTACACTTCCAACTTACCATTTCTGAGAGAGAACCACCTACTCATGTGTTGAGGCCAAGATATTCCATTCCTACCATATGAATCTTGATCTCTAGCCTTCCCCAAGTTGCTTTCCACTCAAATCTTCTTTCCACCAGATCCAAAACCTATGAGAAAGAGTTGAGTGTTGGGGAGACTATCATTTGAAGCATAAGAGCAAGGAGTTCATCATCAACGCACCATTTGTTACTTCTTGGAGAGTGGTGTTTCCTAGATTGGCTAGGTGTCACTTGGGAGCCTCCGACAAGATTGTGGAGTTGAACCAAGGAGTTTGTAAGGGCAAGGAGATCGCCTACTTCGTGAAGATCTACCGCTAGTGAGGCAAGTCCTTCGTGGGCGACGACCATGGTGGGATAGACAAGGTTTCTACTTCGTGGACCCTTCGTGGGTGGAGCCCTCCGTGGACTCGCGCAGCCGTTACCCTTCGTGGGTTGAAGTCTCCATCAACGTGGATGTACAATAGCACCACCTATCGGAACCACGCCAAAAACATCTGTGTCTCCAATTGCGTTTGAATCCTCCAAACCCTTCCCTTTACTTTCTTGCAAGTTGCATGCTTTAATTTCCGCTGCCTATATACTCTTTGCATGCTTGCTTGAATTGTGTGATGATTGCTTGACTTGTCCTATAGTAGCTAAAATCTGCCAAACTCTAAAATTGGGAAACGGTTAAGTTTTTATTGGTCAAGTAGTCTAATCACCCCCCCCTCTAGACATACTTCAAGGTCCTACATAAGGGCAAGGAGATCGCCTACTTCGTGAAGATCTACCGCTAGTGAGGCAAGTCCTTCATGGGCGACGGCCATGGTGGGATAGACAAGGTTGCTTCTTCGTGGACCCTTCGTGGATGGAGCCCTCCATGGACTCGCGCAATCGTTACCCTTCGTGGGTTGAAGTCTCCATCAATGTGGATGTACGATAGCACCACCTATCGGAACCACGCCAAAACATCCGTGTCTCCAATTGCTTTTGAATCTTCCAAACCCTTCCCTTTTCATTCTTGCAAGTTGCATGCTTTACTTTCCGCTGCTCATATACTCTTTGCATGCTTGCTTGTTGTGTATTGTGAATGTTAAACTTGTGCCTAAACTCCACTTAAACTTAACGAAAATTAAAAACTGCAACTTTGGTACTTAGTGTCTAATCACCCCCCCTCTAGACACCTCTTCTCAAGGTCCTACAAGTGGTATCAGAGCTTTGGTCTCCATTGCCTTGGTTTAATCACCATTGGAGGAAGATGGATGAGTCTACTTTGTGGAGTCTTAGACATTGAGTGCCTATTCTTGATGGAGAGTATTTTCATGAGTGGAAAAATGAGATGCTTGTAATTTTCAATCAATATCATTTGAACAAGTACATTGCTAGCCCTTGTGCACCTCATGTTGACCCTATGCATCCTACCCATGATGAGTCTATTGACATGATTAGGAATCTTAGAACTGCCGAACTTATCATTAGAGGATTGCCTAGAAACTTGATTGTATGTTTGCCTACTCTTAAGTGTGCCTATACTATATGGAAATTTCTTGAGGAACGCTTTCCAAATTATTCCTTGAAAAATCTTGATGAAATTCTTCATAAGTCTATTGCTTTGAGTAAGATGAATACTAGTGATCATATGTTTGGTGATCGTCTATTTGAGCTTACAAACCTTATGCGTGCGAAAGGAGATGTTGGAATTATTAGTGATATTATTTCCGAAGCTATAAAAATTCATAAGCAAGATCATTGTCAAACTCACTCTAACGAATTACCCTCTCTAGGATTTTATCCACCACATGATGATGTTGAACATGGATACTATGATGAGGATGATGATAGTGACTTCGATCTTGATGATGCGATGAGACACTTTGGTCTTATGGCAAATCTTCGGGGATATATGTCAGGAGGAAAGGAATGGGTTCTTGATAGTGGATGTACCGATCACATGACCGGAGATAAAGACATGTTTCGTGAGCTTGCTGAAAATGATAGTCCTCGAAAGTATGTCACTTTCGGTGACAACTCAAAGGGTAAGGTGGTTGGCCTAGGTAAGGTGGCCATATCACATGATAGCTCCATACAAAATGTCATGCTCGTTGAATCTCTTGGATACAACTTACTTTCAGTATCTAGACTTGCTGATTTCGGTTTCAATGTCCTATTTACTAAAGTAGATTGCCAAGTGTTTCGTCGAGACAATCATAAAATGGTCTTTACCGGTGTGCGTAGAGGTGATCTATACATTGTTGATTTCACTAAAAAGGCTCAACCTAAAACTTGCTTCATTGCTAAATCCTCAAAAGGTTGGTTATGGCATAAACGACTAGGTCATGTTGGTATGCGAAACCTTGACAAGCTTATTAAAGGAAATCATATCCTTGGAGTTAACGATGTCATATTTGATAAGGATAGACTTTGCAGTGCTTGTCAAGCAGGTAAACAGGTTGGAGGAAGGCATCCCGTGAAGAACATCATGACCGCAAGGAGGCCACTCGAGCTACTTCACATGGATCTTTTTGGTCCCAACTCTTACAAGAGTCTCGGTGGAAATTCTTTTGGTCTAGTTATAGTTGATGATTTTTCAAGATTTACGTGGGTGTTCTTTCTCGATGATAAATCGCAGGTCCAAAAGATCTTCAAAAACTTTGCTAGAAAGGCCCAAAATCAATTTGAAGTGAAGATCAAGAAGGTTCGCAGCGACAACGGAACGGAGTTCAAGAACGCAAATGTGGACACCTTTCTTGAAGAAGAAGGGATTTCACACGAGTTCTCGGCTACGTACACACCTCAACAAAACGGAGTTGTTGAGAGGAAGAACCGGACGCTCATCAAAATGGTGAGAACGATGCTTGATGAGTACAAGACGTCGAAGCACTTTTGGGCAGAAGCAGTTGAGACAGCTTTTCATGCAACAAATCGCTTGTATCTTCATAAGCTACTCGGCAAGACGGCATACGAGCTCCTCACCGGATACAAACCCCAAGTTGGATACTTTCGAGTATTCGGCTCAAAGTGCTACATTCTTGATAAGCATCGTCGTTCTAAATTTGCTCCTAAGTCTCATGAAGGTTTCCTACTAGGTTATGGCTCAAACTCTCACACTTACCGTGTCTACAACAATTTCACCCGAAAGGTTGAAGAGACGGTAGATGTGAAGTTTGATGAATCTAACGGCTCGCAAGTAGAGCAAATGCCAATTGATGCAGGAGACAAAGATCCTTCGGAAGCAATCCAAGACTTGTCTATTGGCAAGGTTCGTCCAACGAAGGGAAGGAGAGTACCTCGTCCGTCCAAGTGGAAGCTTCTACTTCACGACAAGGTTAACCAAGAGTTGATACGGAAGCATCCACAAGTGGAACACACCAAGATGAAGAAAACGAGGAAGTGCATCAAGATGAACGTCAACAACCTCCTTCTCCACCACGACAAGAGAACGACAATGCCAACAATGGAGAAGGCCAAGAAGAAGAACAAGGTGAAGAAGAAGTTCAACGAAGACCCAAGCAAACGCTTTCACGAGTTCGAGCAAGAATTGCTAAAGATCATCCCGTCGAGCAAATCTACAATGACATTAAAACTGGGAGAATCACTCGCTCTAAAACTCGTTTAGCTAACTTTTGTGAAAACTATTCTTTAATCTCTAGCATTGAACCTATGAAGGTTGAAGAAGCATTGGAAGACCCGGATTGGATAAATGCTATGCATGAAGATCTACACAACTTTGAGAGGAACCAAGTGTGGACATTGGTTGAGAAGCCCGACAACAACCACAACATCATCGGTACCAAATGGGTGTTTCGCAACAAGCAAGATGAAGATGGACAAGTAGTTCACAACAAAGCACGTCTCGTCACCCAAGGCTACACACAAGTCGAAGGTATGGACTATGGTGAGACTTACGCTCCCGTTGCTAGACTTGAGTCCATTCGCATCTTACTTGCCTATGCTAATCATCATGATATCACCTTGTACCAAATGGACATTAAAAGTGCTTTTCTAAATGGTGAAATAGAGGAGGAAGTTTATGTTAAACAACCTCCCGGCTTTGTCAATTCTAAGAAACCAAATCATGTTTACAAACTTCACAAAGCTCTTTATGGTCTTAAACAAGCTCCGAGAGCATGGTATAAATGCTTGACCAAGTTCCTTATTGAAAAAGGCTTTGAAATCGGGAAAATTGATTCTACTCTTTTTACTAAAAGGGTTAATGGAGAACTATTTGTGTGCCAAATCTATGTTGATGATATTATATTTGGTTCAACTAACCCTCATTTTAGTGAAAAGTTTGGGAAGCTAATGTCGGAGAAGTTTGAGATGTCTATGATGAGTGAACTCAAATTCTTTCTTGGGTTGCAAATCAAGCAAACTAAGGAAGGTACCTTTGTTTCTCAAACGAAGTACACCAAGGACTTATTCAAGAAGTTCAATATGCAAGAATGCAAAGGTATGACTACACCCATGCCTACTAGTGGACATCTTGACTTGACCAAAGATAGTGAACCGGTTGATCAAAAGGTTTATCGCTCTATGATTGGTTCATTGTTATATCTATGTGCTTCACGTCCCGATATCATGCTAAGTGTGTGCATGTGTGCACGATATCAAGCTGCTCCTAAAGAATGTCATCTTAAGGCCATGAAAAGGATAGTGATATACTTAATCCATACACCAAATTTTAGCATTTGGTATCCTAAGAGGGCCTCTTTCGATCTTGTTGGCTATTCCGACTCGGACTATGCCGGAGACAAGGTTGATAGAAAGTCCACTTCGGGTACTTGTCAATTTCTTGGTAGATTTTTTGTATCTTGGTCCTCCAAGAAACAAAACTCGGTATCCTTATCCACCGCCGAAGCGGAATACATTGCCGCTGGTTCATGTTGTGCTCAATTACTTTGGATGACCCAAACTCTTAAAGATTATGTGATATATGTGAGACATGTTCCATTGCTTTGTGACAATGAAAGTGCTATCAAAATTGGTCACAACCCTATGCAACATTCTCGAACTAAGCATATTGAAGTCCGTCATCATTTCATTCGAGATCATGTTGCCAAGGGTGACATTGATCTTAAGCATGTTCGCACCGAAAAGCAATTAGCGGATATATTCACTAAACCTCTTGATGAGAAAGTGTTTTGCAGGTTAAGAGGAGAATTGAACATCATCGATGTTTCAAACTTGGAGTAGAAACTCCATTGGATACATGCAAGACATGAGCTTATGACTAATCCTTGATATTTCTATTATGATGAAAGTCTTATGTCTTGGGTATATTTATATCTTGCATGTTATCTAACCCATGTAGGTACTTGGTGGAATTAAATTCCATGAGATTGTGATCTACTCACATCTTGAGCAATCTCTACATCACCAAGTTTCTACACTATGGTGGTTGAAGACAAGGAAGCACGGAACCACTCAAACATATCCTTTGACAAATTCTATGTTGAGTTTCATGACTGTCAATTTTGGATACACAAGTGCTCTTCCTTGCAAGAACTAACCCATGTAGGTAGATGGACTCAAATTCCAAGTGGTGCTCCAAATTCTTGATGAGCTACATCAACCTTGAGCAACCCACACAAGTTCAACTACATGGACAACACCACCAACCAAGGTATGTTATTCCATCTTAGAGAAGCTTTACTCCAAGTCATGAGCTAAAGCAACTCGACAAGATGTGAATACATCAAGATGCTTAAACGAAAAATGGCAACCCCATTTTGAGCTTAAACAATGAGTATGACCTATGATCAAGTGATCTCACTTGACTCCTAAGTCAATATACTCTAACATAGGTGACTTTGTCGTCGACCATCTCTAGATGAAGTTCTCTTGTGTTCTTTTCTGTGTTTTTGCATTTGTCTCATGCATATTTGTTTCCCCTTTCAGAAAAAACTTCATCTAGATTTCTTTCTGTTTGCTCTGCATTTTTCTGCATCCTATTCATTGCATATCTTTCAGTAAATTCCTTGCAAATCTTTGTGAGATCTTACTAGTCTAGTGAGCTGAGGTGACAAGTGTTTTCTCTGCGACGAACACAGTTTCACCGATTTGTTGTTTTCGGTCCAACCGAATCCTTTCGGTACAACCGAAGCATACCACTCGGTGCCACCGATTTCACATCAGGAAAAGCAGTTTGCCACATATTCTATGTTTCTTCTGATCCAGCTCCACTTAATGAATCTTGTCCTCTACAAGCATCACATTTTTATCATTGCTTTGTGTTGTGTCTCAAGGACCAAACCCATTCGACAGATTCCAGAAAACCCTTCTTGGAAATTGATGTCAAAGGGGGAGAGAGAGATCACATCAAAGCTTATCATTTAGAGAGAGATCACATCAGAGAAAGAGTATATCACCTTCTTAAGGGGGAGAGATCCTCAAGGGGGAGAGAGATCCTCAGGGGGAGAGAGAGATCTCCAGGGGGAGAGAATACTTAAGTAGAAAGTATTTCTCAAGGATCCCAGATGCTTGGTGTTCAAGAGGAGAGATGCCACAAGTCTTCTTGAGGGGAGAGACATGTTCATATGATCTGTTGTGCTTATTTGCATTAGCTTGCATTAGCTCTGTTCATCATTCATATCTTTCAGCTCTGATTTTCTATTCCCTATCTTCTCCCAGTATCCCATGCTAGATTCAGGGGGAGCAAGACATCTAAGGGAAAGAAATCATTTAAATTCATTGCATATCTTTACTCTTGGGGACATTTCTAATCCAATGTAGTACTTAGTACTCACTCTCTACATGTCATCCCAGTCTTGGTATTCTTGTGGTTTCTTCTGTTTGCTCTGGCTAGTAGATGTACCTGTGTTATCTAACCTTGTTTGCGCAGTTTCATTCCATCCCAAGCCAACTCAAGACTACAAGGTAAGTATATGCATCATAATCATGTGTATGAGGAATTCTTGCTGATGTACATACTGTTTGCAAGAAGGACTCATGGGCATGAAGGTATTCTCTTTAATATTCTTTGCTCTGATGCATATGGCCAAGATACATTTAACACATTGCCTACTCTATCATGGTTATGCTCTCACATGCTTCTATATCTCATATTCTCATGATTGCATACATGTAGGGGGAGCCTATGCTTGTTACATGTCTTTCCAAAGCTTTACTTGCTATTCTCTATATCTTTATCTAAAGCTTTGATGTATGTTGTCATCAATTACCAAAAAGGGGGAGATTGAAAGCACAAGTGCTCCCTAGGTGGTTTTGGTAATTAATGTCAACATATCTTTTGTTGGACTAACACTTTTATCTAGTATGTTTTAGATAAGTTCAACAATGGAGTGGCATGGACTAAAGGATGTGGGAACTCCTTCAAGATGCTAAGGACAAAGGATTGGCTCAAGCTTCAAGCTCAAGACTCTTCATTTTACATTTTAGTGATTCAAGATCACATTGAGTCTATAGGAAAAGCCAATACTATCAAGAAGGGATGAGGTGTTGCTTAATGGGTTTCTTGCTCCACAGTGCTTAGTGATATGCTCCAAAACCCTCAACTACTTTCCCACTTCCACACAAGTGCCCTAAACCTAAAGTCAAACTCGGCCCCATTGATTTCTATCCGGCGCCATCGAGTTTTGATGTCATAGCCACTGCCACAAACCCTAGGCAAATCGGTCTCACCGATAAGGATCTCGGTCTCACCGAGATGGGATCGTAATCTCTCTGTGCATGTCCATTACCAAAATCGGTCTCACCGAGTTTGAGCAATCGGTACTACCGAGATTACAATGCAAGCTTCCTGGTTGACTCATTACCAAAGTCGGTCCCACCGAGTTTGTGTAATCGGTCCAACCGAGTTTGCCTGACCAACTCTCCCGAAAGCTTATTACCAAAATCAGTCTCACCGAGTTTGTGTAATCGGTCTTACCGAGATTACGTTATGCCCTAACCCTAACTGAATCGGTCTTACCGAGTTGCATGTCAGTACCACCGAAAATCCTAACGGTCACTAGGTTTACTAAATCGGTCCGTCCGAGTCTGTTGAATCGGTCCCACTGATGGGGTTATGTACCTAGGGTAGGGTCATGGACTTGATCCAAGTAACTTACCCTAGGACATCCTTAGAAGAGGTCGCCTTCCAGTCGACCAACGAGGATTCACTCGACTGGCCTGAAGGACTCGACCACGAAGACCCACTCGACCACCAGGAGGTCAAGAGGCACTCTGCACTGCAACGGCCTGTAATCAAGTAGACCTTATGATAGTAAAGGCCTTTATGTGGGGCATTACCAGTAACGCCCCAGAGTTAACTCACCTTAAACCCTCTCCTACGTGGGCTGGCTGGGGTCCTGGCGCACTCTATATAAGCCACCCCCCTCCACAGGCAGAAGGGTTCGGCACCTTGTAGTTCATACACTCATAATCCACTCGACCGCCTCCGGGCTCCGAGACGTAGGGCTGTTACTTCTTCCGAGAAGGGCCTGAACTCGTACATCCTTTGTGCTTACAACCTCTCCATAGCTAGGACCTTGCCTCTCCATACCTACCCCCACTCTACTGTCAGGCTTAGAACCACGACAGTTGGCGCCCACCGTGGGGCAGGTGTTTTAGCGATTTTGTGGAGAAGTTGCGATTCTTCCGAGTACTTTCATCATGGTGTCTGCTGGAGTTTTGGTCGAGGGTCAAGAGATCCGTCTCGGCACTCTCACCTTCATCGCCGACGACTCCGCATGGCTCCAGGAGGCTCCACTCGACGTAGATGCGCTCCCCGTCCGCAGTGCGACGCATTTTCGCGCATGTGTCCGCGGCGTTCTGCTGCGGCAACCGTCGACCCAGTATCGGTCGGCTCCTCCATCGTCCACCCTCCCGGTCTCCCGCCAGCGCAAGCGCTCAGGCCGGTCGAGGCTTCAGCGATGGGTGAGTCACGCGGTGGCTCGCCAATCGGCCACTACCCAAGTTGCGGCAATCGAGCCCAACGAATCTCTCTACGGCTTGTTCGATCAGTCGACTGGCTCCGTAGAGACTGCATCCGAGTGCGGAAGCAGTGATCCAGCGGCGGAAATCTTGATGGTCGACGGGCCCCACAGCCCTCCTGGCTTCGCCCGTGGTGGTGGAGCAGGTGACGGCGGCGACCCTGCACGAGGCTACGAAGAGTACCAGCCCGAGCCACTCGACTCTCTGCAAAGAGAGGAACTTCGCCGCAGGAACGAGGATCCCCTGCGTATTCCCATCGCAGGAGAAACCCCCGAGGCTCGTGCCTTGGAGGAGGCGCGTCTGGCCAATTTGGCCAAGCGCACTCGACTGGAGAACCTTCAGCGAGCACTCGACGAGCGCGCGCGGCAACGAGTTCCCGACACCAGTCGACGTCAACTCTTCCCGCCGACTCAGGTATATCGAACCCCAATTCAGAATTTAGCAGCTGCGGCCCGTATAGCAGAGTCCATCCAGCCTTCGTAGTCGGAAGCTGGCAGAGGTTTGCTGCAGATCAGGGATCTGCTCCGGGCAGCAGGAGATCAGAATTCAGCCGTGTCTCAGTCGCGCAACAGAATTCACAGTCGATCCGTCACTGTGAATACGGTTCAGTCGGCTCACAGCCCCAGATCGCCTCCGCGGCACGAAGGGCGCGAGAATCGGCGAGATCAATATGGCGACAGATTCGACCGAGATGATAGGCGTCGAGTGCCCTATTCCCCTCCGAGGGGTGGGTCTTACGCTCCTCGGCAGCCAGATGATAGGCGTCAGTACAGTACAGGATGTAGGGTTCCAGTTGACCCTAGAGAACCAGGCTTCGACGCGCGGTCCATTATCGTGCAAGGGTTGGTCGACCGGAACAGAGCCCATCGAGGCGCACTCGACAGAGATGTACCCACAAGCAGTCGAGTGCATGTTTCTGGTCCTGAATGTTTCAGCAGAGCTATCAGAGCCGCAGTTATCCCCCCCCCCCAATTTCAGGTTGGCAACAGGAGTCAGCAAGTTCACTGGTGAGTCTAAGCCTGAAACTTGGCTTGAAGACTACCGAGTGGCAGTTCAGATTGGTGGTGGGAACGACGAGGTGGCCATGAAGCATTTGCCCCTCATGTTGGAAGGTTCTGCCAGGGCATGGTTGACTCAATTACCTCCTAGCAGCATTTACACTTGGGAAGATCTGTCCCGAGTGTTCGTCAGAACGTTTGAAGGGACTTGCAAGCGACCAGCTGGATTGACAGAGTTGCAAGTCTGCGTGCAGAAAGCTAATGAGACTCTCAGAGAGTATATTCAGAGGTGGATCACTTTGCACCACACTGTAGAGAATGTGTCCGATCATCAGGCAGTCTGCGCCTTCAAAGACGGCGTCAAGAACAGAGAACTGAGTTTGAAATTTGATCGAACCGGTGACATGACCTTGAGTCGGATGATGGAGATTGCTACCAAGTACGCCAATGGCGAAGAAGAAGACCGACTCCGAAGCGGCAAGCACAAGCCGAGTCAGTCGGAAAAGGGAAACACCAGTCGGAAACAGAAGCGGAAGGCTGAACCGGCAGCTCCTGGAGAGGCTCTGGCCGTGACTCAAGGAAAGTTTAAGGGGAAACCAAAAGGATCCTGGAACCCCAAGAAGGTAAAGGATAAAGAAGGGAACGACGTGTTGGATATGCCATGTCACATTCACACGAAGAAAGACGAAGAGGGGAATATCATTTACCCAAAGCACACCACTCGCCAATGTCGACTCCTGATCCAGCAGTTTCAGGGAAAACAGTCTAAGGACAAGGAGAAGGAGTCGGACAAGGCCGAAGACAAAGAGGACAGTGAGGGAGGATATCCGCATATCAACTCCACTCTGATGATCTTTGCAGATGTGGAAAGCAGAAGTCGACTGAAAGTGATTAACCGAGAGGTGAACATGGTTGCCCCAGCAAAGGCAAATTATCTGAAGTGGTCTCAAACACCCATCACATTCGACCAATCTGATCACCCGACTCATATTGCCACCCCTGGGAGGCAAGCTTTGGTGGTCGATCCAGTTGTCGAAGGCACTCGACTGACAAAGGTGCTGATGGATGGTGGAAGTGGGCTGAATCTGTTATATGCAGACACATTGAAAGGTATGGGAATTCCGATGTCCCGACTGAGCACTAGTAACATGAGCTTTCATGGAGTTATACCAGGGAAGAAGGCCGAGTCACTCGGCCAGATAGCTTTGGACGTAGTGTTTGGTGATTCGAAGCATTTTCGCAAAGAAAAGTTGACGTTTGAGGTCGTGGATTTTCAAAGTGCATATCATGCCATTTTGGGGAGACCAGCCTATGCACGGTTCATGGCTCGACCATGTTACGTGTACCTCAAATTGAAGATGCCCGGTCCCAAAGGTGTGATCACTGTCACCGATGATAGGAAAAAGGCAGAGGAGTGCTTTCAGAAGGGCTCCAAGATTGCCGATTCCCAAGTGACAGCGGTCGAGTTCGAAGAATACAAGCAAAACGCAGATCCGAGTGACTTGCTGCGATCCAAGAAGCCCGCCACAGAGTCTGCATTCCAGTCGTCCGGTGAGACGAAGCCTGTTCACATTCACCCGACTGACCCCGAAGCAGCTCCAACCCGCATCTCCACAACACTCGACCCAAAATAGGAAGAAGCGCTCATCCAGTTCCTCCGTGAGAACTGGGACATTTTTGCATGGAAGCCCGCTGACATGCCAGGTGTTCCCAGGGGACTGGCTGAGCATCGCCTAAGAGTCGACTCGTCTGCAAAACTAGTCAAAGAGCATCTTCGGCGGTCCGCCGTCTAGAAGAGAAAGGCCATCGGTGAAGAAGTGGCTCGACTGTTGGCGGCAGGATTTATCCGAGAGATATACCACTCCGAGTGGCTCGCTAATGTCGTCATGGTTCCTAAGAAGGACAAGTCGCTCCGAATGTGCATTGATTTCAAGCACATCAACCGGGCCTGCCCGAAAGATCACTTTCCTCTCCCTCGCATAGATCAAATTGTTGACTCGACCGCGGGATGCGAGAGGTTGTCTTTTTTAGATGCTTACTCCGGGTACCACCAGATCCGTCTGTACGGGCCCGATGAGGTAAAAACAGCTTTCATCACTCCATTCGGGTGATTTTGCTATATCACCATGCCATTCGGCCTCAAGAATGCCGGAGCCACATTTATGCGGATGATTCAGAAGTGTCTACTCACTCAAATCAGTCGGAATGTGGAAGCTTATATGGATGATATTGTTGTCAAGTCACGAAAAGGTTCCGACCTGCTCGCTGACCCCGCCGAAACATTTGCCAACCTCAGAAGGTATGATATCAAGCTCAATCCATCAAAGTGCACATTTGGAGTTCCTGGTGGCAAGTTACTCGGTTTTCTCGTTTCCGAACGGGGAATCGACGCTAACCCAGAGAAGATTGGCACTATTCTCCGAATGAAACGCCCTGTGCGAGTGCACGATGTCCAGAAGCTTACTGGATGCTTGGCCGCATTAAGTCGATTCATCTCACGACTCGGTGAAAAGGCACTGCCTCTTTACCGACTGATGAAGAAGGCTGACAAGTTCGAGTGGACTCCAGAAGCTGATGCAGCGTTTGCCGAGCTAAAAGCTCTGCTCTCCACCCAGCCGGTGCTTGCTGCTCCAATCAGCAAAGAGCCTCTGTTGCTCTACATCGCAGCCACAGGACAAGTCGTCAGTACTGTGCTAACGGTCGAGCGGGAAGAAGAAGGAAAAGTTCTCAAAGTTCAGCGCCCAGTGTATTATTTGTCTGAAGTCTTGACTCCATCCAAGCAGAGATATCCTCATTATCAGAAGCTTGTGTATGGAATATACATGACCACAAAGAAGGTTGCTCATTATTTCTCTGACCATTCCATCACAGTCGTCAGCGACGCTCCACTATCAGAGATTTTGCACAACAGAGATGCAACTGGTCGAGTGGCCAAATGGGCGATTGAACTTCTTCCCCTTGATATCAAGTTTGAGGCAAAGAAAGCCATTAAGTCCCAGGCGATAGCAGATTTCCTCGCCGAGTGGATTGAACAACAGCAGCCGACTGAAGTTCACTCGGAGCATTGGACCATGTTTTTTGATGGCTCTAAGATGTTGAATGGTTCCGGTGCTGGGGTTGTCCTGGTTTCCCCCAGAGGAGATAAGCTCAGATATGTGCTCCAGATTCACTTTGATTCCTCCAACAATGAGGCAGAATATGAGGCCCTCCTATATGGGTTGCGCATGGCCATTTCACTCGGCGTCCGTCGCCTAATGGTCTATGGCGACTCGGATTTAGTGGTCAATCAGGTGATGAAAGAGTGGGACGTGAGAAGCCCAGCCATGACTGGATACTGCAGTGCAGTGAGGAGGCTGGAAAAGAAGTTCGAGGGGTTGGAGCTCCATCATATACCCCGACTGAAAAATCAAGCAGCTGATGATCTAGCAAAGATAGGTTCCAAGAGAGAAGCCATTCCGAGTGGTGTGTTCTTGGAGCATATACACACTCCGTCAGTCAAAGAAGATCCTTTCACCGAAGAAACTCCGCAGCCCAAGAGCGCCACAGATCCGACTGAAGTTGAAATCCCAGCGGTGGTCGACTTGATCATGGAGGTTTTGGTGGTCATTCCCGACTGGACGATTCCGTATGTCGCATATATCTTGAGGAAAGAGCTTCCGGAGGATGAGGAAGAGGCTCGACAGATCGTCCATCGATCTAAGGCCTTTACCGTAATCAAAGGACAATTATACAGAGAAAGCGCGACTGGAGTCAGTCAGAAGTGCATAACACCAGAAGAAGGTCGACTCATCCTCAATGATATTCACTCGGGGACCTGTGGTCATCATGCGTCCTCTCGGACCATCGTGGCCAAAGCATACCGAGCCGGATTTTACTGGCCCAAGGCGAATGAGATGGCAAAAGAGATAGTGGATAAGTGCGAGGGATGTCAGTTCTACTCGAATATGTCGCACAAGCCTGCGTCAGCTTTGAAGACCATCCCACTCGTCTAGCCTTTTGCAGTTTGGGGGCTGGACATGGTCGGTCCTTTGAGAACAGGACGAAGCGGTTTCACGCATGTACTGGTGGCAGTCGACAAGTTCACCAAGTGGATCGAGGCTAAACCAATCAAGAGCCTTGACACCGGTACTGCTGTTAGCTTCATCAGGGAACTAATATTCAGATATGGAGTCCCGCACAGCATCATTACGGATAATGGGTCGAACTTTGACTCAGAGGAATTCAGAGCTTTCTGCGACTCCCAGGGCACACGGGTCGACTATGCTTCAGTCGCCCATCCGCAGTCGAATGGACAAGCAGAACGAGCTAATGGACTGATTCTTAAGGGATTGAAGCCTCGACTGATGCGTGATCTCAAACACGCGGCTGGAGCTTGGGTCGATGAACTTCCCTCTGTACTCTGGGGACTGCGGACCACACCTAATCGGTCGACCGGAAGAACTCCATTCTTCTTGGTCTACGGAGCCGAAGCGGTCTTACCAAGTGATCTTCTGCATAATGCTCCCCGAGTCGAAATCTACAACGAAGCAGAAGCTGAACAAGCGCGGCAGGACGCAGTCGACCTTTTAGAGGAAGAAAGGGAGATGGCTCTGATCCGGTCGACCATCTACCAACAAGATCTGCGCCGTTTCCACGCCCGAAATGTGAGAGGTCGAGCCTTCCAGGAAGGAGATTTGGTTCTCCGAGTGGATCAGCACAAACCACACAAGCTCGCTCCTTCTTGGGAAGGCCCCTTCATAGTCACCAAGGTCCTCCACAATGGGGCGTACCGTCTTTACAACGTCGAGCATAATTTCGACGAGCCCCGAGCTTGGAACGCGGAGCTACTCTGCCCATTCTACACTTAAGTTTTATCATTCGGATGAGTTGCAATAAAGTACTTTTGTAGTTCATGGACCTCAAAATAATAGTGTCATAGTTCCTCCATAATATCTGTCACTTTTTATTTTTGTCCAATGAAATTCCCCTCAGTGGGTGACTTAGCTGCGAATCCGTTTCGCCTAAGTTTGTAAAAATCCTACCGAGTGGTGAGCCAGACTCCCACTCGGAGGCTTAGCTGCGAATCCGTTTCGCCTAAGTTATCAAAATCCTACCGGGTGGTAAGCCAGCCTTCCACTCGGAGGCTTAGCTGCAGCCTCGTGCTCGCCTAAGTTATAAAAATCCTACCGAGTGGTAAGCCAGCCTTCCACTCGGAGGCTTAGCTGCAGTCCAAGCACTCGCCTAAGTTATCAAAATCCTACCGAGTGAAGAGCAACCCTCTCACTCGGAGGCTTAGCTGCAGCCTCGTGCTCGCCTAAGTTATAAAAATCCTACCGAGTGGTAAGCCAGCCTTCCACTCGGAGGCTTAGCTGCAGCCTCGTGCTCGCCTAAGTTATAAAAATCCTA
>NC_057798.1:210620799-210621102 GCF_018294505.1 Triticum aestivum
GGGGCTTAGCTGCAGTCCAAGCACTCGCCTAAGTTATAAAAATCCTACCGAATGAAGAGCAACCCTCTCACTCGGAGGCTTAGCTGCAGCCTCGTGCTCGCCTAAGTTATCAAAATCCTACCGAGTGAAGAGCAATCCTCTCACTCGGGGGCTTAGCTGCAGCCATGTGCTCGCCTAAGTTTATCAAAATCCTACCGAGTGGTAAGCCAACCCTCTCACTCGGAGGCTTAGCTGCAGCCCTGTGCTCGCCTAAGGTATAAAAATCCTACCGAGTGAAGAGCAACCCTCTCACTCGAGGGCTTA
>NC_057798.1:210621179-210757583 GCF_018294505.1 Triticum aestivum
CCGAATGAAGAGCAACCCTCTCACTCGGAGGCTTAGCTGCAGCCTCGTGCTCGCCTAAGTTATCAAAATCCTACTGAGTGAAGAGCAATCCTCTCACTCGGGAGCTTAGCTGCAGCCATGTGCTCGCCTAAGTTTATCAAAATCCTACCGAGTGGTAAGCCAACCCTCTCACTCGGAGGCTTAGCTGCAGCCCTGTGCTCGCCTAAGGTATAAAAATCCTACCGAGTGAAGAGCAACCCTCTCACTCGAGGGCTTAGCTGCAGCCCAGTGCTCACCTAAGTGGACTAAAGAATAAGTCGATTGCAGTACAGGCACCTTGCTTTGAACCTGCAAAAGACATTCCGAGCCGAAGGCAATCGTATTCAAGCACCAAATCCAAGTTTGAATCGACATCTAAAGGAATCGAAAGTGCTCAGGCGTCAAGCCTGTTAAGGTTTGTCGGTTACAATTCCACTCGGCATACCGAGGCAAATTTAAAGCGTCGAGCCAGAAGAAGTTTTTTACCCCTCCTGTGGAGGGCTAGAAGGTGCAACAAATTCATCAAGGTCAATCCCGTCGGCGATCCGAGTGGCAGCTGCAAGGAAAGTTTCCATAAAGGACCTGAAGTCGTGCTTCTTGGTATTGGCCACCCGAAGGGCCGCCAGCTTCTCTTCTCGCGCATCTTTTCAGTGGACTCGGGCCAGACACAGAGCGACATCTGCACCACATCGAGCCGAGGACTTCTTCCACTCCTGCACTCGACCAGGGATCGTGTTCAAGCGGGCCATCAGCGACTCAAGGTCATTCTGAAGTGTCTCCTCAGGCCAGAGCATCGAGTCGATGCGAGATGTGGCGGCCTTCAGCCTTGCGAGATAGTCCACGACAGCTGCAACACGAGACTCCAGTCGGAAAACATCCATGGCAACTTCGTCGTTCACCGGAGAATTGACGGGGTCGAGGTTTGGCTCCAGTCGGCTGGTTTCTTCTTCAAAGTTTTGACAAAATTCTGCAAGGATGATCACTAAGTCAAGGGGATAGTCGAATGGAAAAAGCCACAATTGGAAATATTTGCCAAACGTGGAGGTTTACCTTCAAGCATAAGAAACAGCTTCTTGGCAAGGCCACTCAGGAAGACCTCCAGTTCAGTTTTCTTCTCAGTCAATTTGCTGACTTGGTCGGTCAGGGCAGCTTTATCAGTTTTCAGTCGACTGACCTCCTTGTTGGCAATCCCAAGAGCAGCTTTCAGATTGGTATTGTCTTGTTTGAGCTTGGTGACTGAAGCTAACTTCTTGTCAGCAAGCTTGATCTTCTCAGCTAGCTCAAGGTCTTTCTTCTGTTGGGCCTCCCTTACCTTACCTGCAAGTTACAGCAAGATCAGATTTTGAAACAAGCAAGGGGAAAAGCAGTCGTCAGGGTCTCACCAAACATACCTTCGGTCTCCTCCTTTGCCTTTGTTAGTTTCTCTTGAACCAGCTTCAAGCTCAGCTCGACTTGAGTATGTTTTTGTTCCAGCTCTGAGTAGCGAGCCACAAGATCACAAGAGTTCTGCGAAGAACCAATCGACTAAATGTCAAAAATAATTCACTTCCGAGTGAAAAAGCGAAAAACACACGTTTCTAAGACTACAGCCGAATACAAGCATTCGACCGTAGTCTCGGGGACTACACCCAGTGGGTGCACTCAGCGTGCCCCCACTAATCCCGATGAAGACAGAGTCGACCAGTCGACCCCAAAAAAAAGTGTGAGGTGCATTCTCTAAGACTGTGATCAACTGCAAGCAGTCGACCACAGTCTCGGGGACTACACCCAGTGGGTGCACTCAGCGTGCCCCCACCGGTTTGTGAAATCCAGTCGACTGACAGAAAGATCGACATCATAAAGCCTAAGGCCGACTGCCAGCAGTCGACCTTAGCCTTGGGGACTACACCCAGCGGGTGCACTCAGCGTGCCCCCGCTAACACGGAGTTTATTCGACACACCCAGCGGGTGACTACTATGAATTCCGGAAAAGAAAAGTTTTTGGTAGCATATCCAATAGAACAAACAGCGGTCGACTGACCTGGACATTGCTTTGGAGGGCAGAACTGGCGTCATAAGCTGCCTGGCTCGCGTCCCGGATGGTCTTCAGCTGCTCCATCATGAGTCCCGCCTGGCGTATTGCCTCCTTCGCTGCGCCAGCTTGGTCCTCTGGGACGTGGTGCGTCGTGAAGAGAGAGGGCTGCTGGGCACTCGTTAGTGGATTTGCGAAGGACACCGTGTGTCGAGTGGTGTTCTCTTCCTCCACAGTCAGAATCTCAGGCGCCGTCACATCCTGAAGCACCTTACTGGCGGACGCTTTCCGACTCCTCCTACGTGCCAGTGGTTCTTCATCCTCGTCGTCGTCAGGGAGATTGATAACAGTGTTGGGTGGAGCTGCGGAGAAGAATCAGGATCAGAGATCGCGAGTCAGTCGACTAAGAACGGTGTTAAGAATACAATACCTGGGTTCGAAGTTGCTGCATCCTCCATCTCGTGGTCATCAGCCCGGGCCGAGGTCTCAGAAGTAGCAGCACTGCAACTCCAAAGGATCAGTCGACTAACTTCAGCGTCGACCAGAGATAAAGTTCACACAAAATGAGAAGACTCAAACGACACAATTACCCTGATATGGTGGGGATGGACACCTTCATCTTCGGCATGAGCTTGGTTGGCTTTGGCGGAGCCCCCCTAGGCTGCTTCGGCGCCTTTTCAGTCGGCGCTGGAGAAGGGGTCCTAGGGCGCTTGGTCGACTGCGTCGCAACCCCCTTGCCACGTTCAGTCGAAGGGTCGTGGACGAGCTTCGACCGCCTTTCCGAGCGCGGTGGCACGACCTCCTCCTCTTCCTCCTCGTCTTCGGCGTCATCATCGTCGCCGTCGTCATCATCATTGTCGTCGTCGTCCCCTGCAACGTCCGAGTCCCATTCCTCCTCGTCCTGGCTCTCGCCCCCACTCGCCTCACCCTCCTCAGTCGGAGTTTGTGCCCCATTGGGAATCGAGTACAGCTCGGTGAGGGCCTAGCAGATATCAAGACAATGATCAGTCGACCAGTCGGAGAGTAGACAGAGATGAATGCGACAAGAATGCAGTGGAGAGCAGGGCAAGTGTACCTTATTTGGATCACTGTTGTGGTCGAGTGGAGGAATCCTTCTGGCTCCGCGTGGGTTGTCCTTGTTTCCGGTGACGGCTGCCATCCATCTTTCCAGAGTGACATCGTCGACTGCTTCTGGATGGACTCTAGTCTCGTCTTCGGTCCCACAGTACAACCACATGCAGTGGCTCCGGAACTGGAGGGGCTAGATGCGACGCTTGAGGAAGACCTCCAGGAGATCCATGCCCGTCACTCCCTCCCGAACCAACTGCACCACGCGCTCCATCAACATCTTCACATCAGCTTTCTCCTCCGGGATCAACTTCAGAGAGGAGGGCTTGTTCACTCGGTCCATGGTAAACTGTGGGAGTCCACTCGACTGTCCCGGCGTCGACTGGTCCCGGCAGTAGAACCAGGTCGACTGCCAGCCTCTGACTGACTCGGGAAAGGTCATGGGCGGAAAGGTGCTCTTGTTCCTCACCTGGATGCCCAAACCCCCACACATTTGGACGACTCGGGTCTTTTCGTCGCCTGGACTCGCCTTCTTCACGGTCTGAGAGCGACACGTGAATATATGCTTGAACAAACCCCAGTGCGGTCGACAGCCCAAGAAACCCTCACACATGGACACGAACGCAGCAAGATAGGCAATGGAGTTTGGGGTAAAATGGTGGAGCTGCGCTCCGAAGAAATTCAAGAAGCCACGAAAGAAAACACTCGGTGGCAAGGAAAACCCGCGATCAACATGGGTGGCCAAAAGCACACACTCACCCTCTTCTGGCTGGGGCTGCCACTCCTTCCCCGGAAGCCTCGCAGCTCCGTGGGGGATCAAGCCCTCGTTGGCCATGTCGAGGAGGTCATTCTCCGTGATGGTCGACTGGATCCAGTCTCCTTGGACCCAGCCCTTCGGCAGGCGGGATCTGGACGAGGACCCTCCGCGGCTGGTGGATCTTCCTTTCGCCTTCTCCGATGCCGACGCCTTCTTTGCGCGCTCCAGCGCCGCCGTCTTCTCCTTGGCCATGGTCGCCGGCGAGATGCGCAAAGGGAAGTGGTGCGGGGGCGAGAGCGAGCACGCTGAGCAGGGAGGAAGGAGGCAGAGAGAGGGGAAGAATGCTAAGGCGCAGCACAGAAATCCTCGCCGGGCACATTTATAAGGTCCCTTCCGAGTGGATGACAGGTGGGCCCGGGCGATCTAATCATATCTGGAACAGTTATGCAGGCGGGATACGTGGCGAAAAAGGCGGCGCGGAGATCGAGGCGTCCATGCCCCGTCCCATCCGAACGCCGCGGTCCGCCCCGCTTCGCGCGCGCCCCAAAATTTCGCATCCCGCGGAATCCGCGAGCAACAAATCAGTCTGTCAGGCGCGGTGTTTCCGGCGATCCGTCGCTCGGAGATCGTCGAAGCCTGAAAGATCACTCGACGCAAAAACAGAATGGATCAAGTCGACTGAAGGCAAGTTGTTTCCTGTCGACAAAGGGATTCTTTGGTCCAGAACAGCGCACAACCGGAGCGCAAAGGTTAATCGGAAACGACATCAACTCCTTCTTCACTCGAAGCCTCAATCCATTCGGGGGCTAATGATGGGGTTATGTACCTAGGGTAGGGTCATGGACTTGATCCAAGTAACTTACCCTAGGACATCCTTAGAAGAGGTCGCCTTCCAGTCGACCAACGAGGATTCACTCGACTGGCCTGAAGGACTCGACCACGAAGACCCACTCGACCACCAGGAGGTCAAGAGGCACTCTGCACTGCAACGGCCTGTAATCAAGTAGACCTTATGATAGTAAAGGCCTTTATGTGGGGCGTTACCAGTAACGCCCTAGACTTAACTCACCTTAAACCCTCTCCTACGTGGGCTGGCTGGGGTCCTGGCGCACTCTATATAAGCCACCCCCCTCCACAGGCAGAAGGGTTCGGCACCTTGTAGTTCATACACTCATAATCCACTCGACCGCCTCCGGGCTCCGAGACGTAGGGCTGTTACTTCTTCCGAGAAGGGCCTGAACTCGTACATCCTTTGTGCTTACAACCTCTCCATAGCTAGGACCTTGCCTCTCCATACCTACCCCCCACTCTACTATCAGGCTTAGAACCACGACACCCACCGAGTCTGGTAAATTGTGTGTAACAGTTAGATTTTGTGTGGAGGCTATATATACCCCTCCACCTCCTCTTCATTCGTGGAGAGAGCCATCAGACTGAACCTACACTTCCAGCATACATTTTCTGAGAGAGAACTACCTACTCATGTGTTGAGGCCAAGATATTCCATTCCTACCATATGAATCTTGATCTCTAGCCTTCCCAAGTTGCTTTCAACTCAAATCTTCTTTCCACCAGATCCAAATCCTATGAGAGAGAGTTGAGTGTTGGGGAGACTATCATTTGAAGCACAAGAGCAAGGAGTTCATCATCAACGCACCATTTGTTACTTCTTGGAGAGTGGTGTCTCCTAGATTGGCTAGGTGTCACTTGGGAGCCTCCGACAAGATTGTGGAGTTGAACCAAGGAGTTTGTAAGGGCAAGGAGATAGCCTACTTTGTGAAGATCTACCGCTAGTGAGGCAAGTCCTTCGTGGGCGACAGCCATGGTGGGATAGACAAGGTTGCTTCTTCATGGACCCTTCATGGGTGGAGCCCTCCATGGACTCGCGCAACCGTTACCCTTCGTGGGTTGAAGTCTCCATCAACGTGGATGTATGATAGCACCACTTATCGGAACCACGCCAAAACATCCGTGTCTCCAATTGCGTTTGAATCTTCCAAACCCTTCCCTTTACATTCTTGCAAGTTGCATGCTTTACTTTCCGCTGCTCATATACTCTTTGCATGCTTGCTTGCTATGTATTGTGAATGTTAAACTTGTGCCTAAACTCCACTTAAACTTAAGGAAAATTAAAAACTGCAACTTTGGTACTTAGTGTCTAATCACCCCCCTCTAGACACCTCTTCTCAAGGTCCTACAGTCATCCTGCCGATCCAACTCGGCCTCCTTTTCCTCATACATGCATACTTGAGGTGCGTCCTGAATAATGTCACAAGGTAGGACTGCCTCTGTGCCATACACCATAAAAATGGTGTGTATCCCGTTGATCAGTGGGGGTAGTGTGCAGTCCCCAAAGCACGGAGTCAAGCTCCATCACCCAGTGACAATTAGATTGTTTTAAGGAACGACCTAGGCGAGGCTTAATGCCGCTCATGATTAGTCTATTTGCCCATTCGACTTGTCCATTGGTCTGTGGGCAGTACACCGAAGCATAATCGAGCTTGATTCCCATAGTAGCGCACCAGTCTTTCACTTATTAGGCCGTGAAATTGGACCGATTATCCATGATGATAATGTGAGGGACACCATAATGTTATACCACGTCGGATATAAAGTCGATAACTTGCCCGGACTTTGCCGAGGTTACTGGCTTTGCTTCAATCCCCATTTAGTGAATTTGTTGACCAATACCAGTAGGTATTTCTTTTTCTTGGTTCCCCCTTTAAGTGGTCCAACCATGTCTAATCCCCAGACTGCGAAAGTCCAGGTAATTGGTATAGTTCTGAGAGTTGTGGGGGGCATATGGCTTTGATTAGCGAAGAGCTAGCATCCAACACAACATTGAACTAGATTGTGGGCGTCAGCGCGGGCAGTGGGTCAGAAAAACCCTGTGCGGAAAGCCTTGCTTACCAAGGCCCGAGTTGCCACGTGGTGGCCGCCCATGCCACCATGAATCTCACCCAAAAGTTCTTACCCTTCTGTGTCCGATATGCACCGCTGTAGGACTTCGGTGGTGCTTTTCTTGTATAGCTCACCCTCATGGACCTTATAGGCTTTGGAAGGCCGGATTATGCTCCGTGCCTCGGCCTGATCGTCAGGGAGTTCTTGCCGCGGAAGGTAGGCAAGGAAAGGCTTAGTCCATGGTGCAATTATGGTCATGACCTCGTGAGCCGAAGCAGTCTCTTCAATTGTTGAGCCACCGATGATATCGTCGTCTGGCTCGATGGCTGGAGGGACAATTTGCTCGAGCCCGTTGATTGTTGTATCCTGGTCTCCAATCTGCCACACCACAAATGGCTTGAAAAGACGCTCTAAAAAGGTGTTTTTGGGGACAGGGTCGCGTTTAGCACCCATACGGGCGAGGATATCTGCAGCTTGGTTACTGTCTTTAGAGACGTGGTGAAATTCTAACCCTTCAAACTGGGCTGATATTCTTAGGATGACATTTTGGTATGCTGCCACTTTTAAGTCCTTGGCGTCAAACTCGCCACTGGCTTGGGAGATGGCGAGGTTGGAATCTCCTCTCACCTCAAGCCGTCGAACACACATCAAGGTTGCCATTCGAAGACCATGCAACAGGGCTTTGTATTAGGTCGCGTTATTGGAGTTTGTGTACATAATCTATAGTATGTACCAAATGGTATCGCCCGTGGGGGATGTGAGGATTACTCCATCCCCTAGTTTGGCCATCATTTGGGAACCGTCAAAATACATTGTCCAGTGTGGGTACATACTATAGTCCCGGCAAAGTTCGGCCTCCGTCCATTCAGCCAGAAAATCAGCTAGCACCTGATATTTAATAGTGCGACGTGGCTTTTACACAATTTCAAAGGGCAGGAGTTCTATTGCCCATTTGGTGGTGCGGCCCATGACATCCCTATTATTGATAATATCATTTAAGGGTACTTCGAATGCCATGATGACCGAACACTCTTGAAAGTAGTGTTGGAGTTTGCGTGATGCCATAAAAACTATGTAGGTGATCTTCTGATAGTGCGGATACCAGAATTTGCATGGGGTGATTACTTCCGAAACATAATAGACAGGTTTTGCACCTTGAACTTGTGTCCTTCTACCTCTCGCTCTACCACAAGGACAACGCTTACAACCTATTTTGTGGCCGATGATACGTCTCCAACGTATCTATCATTTTTTTATTGTTCCATGTTGTTATATTATCATTCTTGGATGTTTTACAATCATTTTATAGCAACTTTATATAATTTTTGGGCACTAACCTATTGACATAGTGCCCAGTGCCACTTGATGTTTTTTGCTTGTTTTTTACTTCGCAGAATATCAGTACCAAACGGAGTCCAAATGCAGCAAAACTTTTTGGAAATTTTTTATGGAACAGAAGCAACAACAAGGGCCAAAGAAGTACTAGAGGGGTACCCCGAGGGGGGCACAACCCACCTGGGTGCACCCTGGGGGGTTGTGCCCACCTCGGTGGCCTCCCGCACCACCTCTTCGCCCTATAAATGCTCAAATATTCCAAAACCACGAAGATAACCCTAGATCATAAGTTCCGTTGCTGCAAGCCTCTGTAGTCATGAAATCATCACCGAAGGCCATCTTCATCATCCCTATGTCCACCATGATGAGGAGGGAGTAGTCCACCCTCGGGGCTGAGGGTTTGTACCAGTAGCTATGTGTTTAATCTCTCTCTCTCTCTCTCTCTCTCGTGTTCTTGAGATGGCACGATCTTGATGGTCTTTGTTAATATAGTTGGATCATATGGTGTTTCTTCCTCTCCATCTTGTTGTGAAGAATTGAGTTTTCCCTTTGAGATTTCATTTTATCGGATTGAATACTTTATGGATTCGAGAGCACTTGATATATGTCTTCCATATGAATACCCGTGGTGACAATGGGGTATTATATTGATTCACTTGATATATGTTTTGGCACTCAACTCGTGGATTCCTGAGGTGACATTGGGGTAATCTATGCATAGGGGTTAATGCATGTTTTCATCCTACTTTCTCGGGTAGAAATCTTGGGGCACTCTTTGAGGTTCTTTGTGTTGGATTGAGTATTATGAATCTGAAATTGTTTGATGCTATGGTACAATTAACTCATGGATACTTGTGGTGACATTGGAGTATCTAGGTGACACTAGAGTTGGTGGATGCGTATAATATGGTTTTATTTTAGTACAAACTCTTGGATAGATCAAATGGAAAGAATAACTTTGTGTTATTTTAGTATGAACTCTTGAATAGATCAAACGGGAAGAATAACTTTAAGGTGGTTTCGTACCCTACAAACAATTTCTTCTTATGTTCTCCGCTAGATAAGAACTTTGGAGTGGTTCTTCATTGCATGTTGAGGGATGGTTATATGATTCAATTAGATTAGCATTGTTGAGAGATTGCACTAGCGAAAGTATGGACCCTAGGCCATGTTTTCAAGTATTACAATATTGTTTGTGCTCACTTTTGTTACTTGCTACCTTGCTGTTTTTATTGTTCTTATTACAAAAATCAATATCTACTATCATTGCTACACTTGTATCACCATCTCTTCGCCGAAGTAGTGCACCTATACAATTTACCATTGTATTTGGTGTGTTGGGGACACAAGAGACTCTTTGTTATTTGGTTGCAGGGTTATTTGAGAGAGACCATCTTCATCCTATGCCTCCCACGGATTGATAAACCTTAGGTCATCCACTTAAGGGAAAGTTGCTACTCTCCTACAAAACTCTGTGCTTGGAGGCCCAACATGAGTCTACAAGAATAAAGTTGCATAGTAGACATCAGCTGAGATGTATAACAACGTGGGTTCAGCTAGGCCAGGTGCTGTCAAAATGGGGCTGCCTGCTAGTAGAGTATTTATCTCCTCTAGTGCGGCTATTGCCTCATCTGTCCATTCGAAGTTTTTGGGTCTTTTTGACCAATTTATAGAGCGGCAGGGCCTTTTCGCTGAGGCGAGAGATGAAGCGACTCAAAGCTGCAACGCAATCGGCTAGCTTCTGGACGTGTTTGAGTTCTATGGGTATTGCAAGTTGGGGCAGAGCTTGGATTTTAGACGGATAGGCTTCTATCGCTCTATGAGAGACAATGAATCTAAGCAGTTTTCCGGCGGGGACTCCGAAGATACATTTGTCCGAGTTAAGCCGTATGCCGTATGTTCTCAAGTTTTCGAAGATGAGAAAAAGGTCATCGACCAACTGGCCGACATGTTTGGTCTTAATGACCACATCATCCACATAGGCTTCAACTGTTTTATAGATTTGGTTTTCCAGGCATGTTTGAATCATGCATTGATATGTTGCGCCAGCATTTTTTAACCCGAAGTGCATTGTGTGGAAGCAGAATGACCCATAGGGTGTGATAAATGTGGTTGCTGGCTGATCAGACTCCTTCATCTTGATTTGATGATACCCCGAGTAGGCGTCAAGGAAACATAGTGAGTCGTGTCCGATGGTGGCGTTGATGATCTGTTCTATTCGGGGCAGAGGGAAGGGATCCTTGGGGCAAGCCTTGTTGAGGTCTTTGAAATCGAGACACAACCGCCAGGATTTGTCTTTTTAAGGTGCCATGATCAGATTTGCCAGCCAGTCGGGTGTTTGATTTCTCTGATGAATCCGGCTTCGAGTAGTTTAGCTAGTTCTTCCCCCATGGCTTGACGTTTGAATTCGAAAATTAGCGAAGCGTCTGTTTTACTGGCTTGAAGCCCTTGATTATGTTCAGATATGCTCTGCCAGCCTATGTGGGATACCTGGCATGTCCGATGGGTGCCAAGCAAATAAGTCCCAATTTTCGCGCAAGAATGTGCACAGCATCTCGTCGATCTCCGGGTCCAACTGGGCTTTGATGGTCACTATTTTAGTGGGGTTCGTCGGGTGCACTTGGAACTTGACGGTCTCCTCAGCTGGTTTGAAGGATGTGAACTTGGGTCTTTTACAAAGGGTGAAGTCATCCCAGTCCACTATTGTACGCAGCACGGTCAGCTCCTTGGCTATGAGAGCCTCGAATAGTGCCTCAAGGGCCAGGGGTGCAGTTTTATTTTTGGCTTGGAGGGTTTTGTCCGCGTTACTGGTTATTGTGATCACACCATTGGGCCCTAGCATTTAGGATTTCATGTACCCAATATGGGGTACAATCTAAAACTTTGAGAATGCTTCATGCCCAAATAGGGCGTGGTATCCGCTATGGAAGGGTACAATGTGGAAGAGTAGTTATTCGGTCCTATAGTTTGTTGGAGTGCCAAATACTATGTCTAGAGTGACTCGTTTGGAGCAGTGTGCCTCCTTGCCAGGCATGATTCCCTGGAACATTGTGTAACTTTGCTCGACTCGAGACCTGTCAAATTGAATATTGTCGAGGGTATCTTCGTAAATGAGGTTTAGGTCGCTGCCCCCATCCATAAGCACCTTGCTTAATCTGAAGCCGTCCATGATAGGGTCGAGGACTAGTGCGGCGGGTGTTCTGATGGATCGTGTTCTTGGTTCATCCTCTAGGTCGAAGTTGGTCGGGTGTCTGTCCAGGAGCTTGTTGCTCTGACCTGGTGGACTTGGCTGAGCTCTCGAAGAGCTCTTTTCCTCTAATTGTTCGAGGCGAATGTATCATAGATGGTTAAGACACTGTTGTCATTGTATGGGGGTGTTTCTGATCCTCTACTGGGGGTTTGAAGGCGGAGTATGGCTTCGCCGCTTTTGGCGGCCTATCTAACAACCCAACATGCTCGAAGTCTATGAGCTGGTTTTGTGTTTAGCAGAGCCGAGTGTATGGGATATAGCTTGTCCAACAGTTCGTCCAGGACCGATCTAGGTCCGGCGAGGGATCTGTTTCTTTTTTCAGCGGTGTCATGTTCAGGCGACCGCTGTGAGTGTGCACGCTTTTCCCAGATTGTGTTTGACTGTTCGGCGTGGTTTGACTCCACGCACATTTGTTGTTCCTTCCAGGGGCTCTCCATGGCATAATATCTACGTACAAGTTCTGATAACTCGGTGAGGCTTTTCACATGGCGACGGGCGAGGGCGTTGAGAAGCCCCTCGTCTCGGTAGTTAGACCAAAAAGTCACGATTATGTCTTGCTCACGGTAACTTGTGATTTTTTCTTTCACTGGGAGGAATCTAGCCCAATAATGGTGAACTGTTTCTCCGGGCTGCTCCTTTACGTACATCAAATCCCAGATGTCCGGAGGACCCGAATTGTCTGGGGAGTACACGACATGGGGGGTGGGTGGGAAAAAATCTGTATTGCCCCCGGTTGTATGTTCGGGACTCTAGCGGCGGTGTCCGCGGCCCCTGAAGCAATTGATGTATTGGATCCGACATCTGCACTGTCATCGGGTGGCGATGGAGGCTCAAAATTGCGTTTTAGGTCGGAGTTTGGTTCCGGACCTTCTGATGTCTACTACGCAATCTTCTTCTTGTAGACTCGTGTTGGGCCTCCAAGCGTAGAGTTTTGTAGGACAGTAGCAATTTTACCCAAGTCGATGACCTAAGGTTTATCAATCTGTGGGAGGCAAAGGATGAAGATGGTCTCTCTCAAACAACCATGCAACCAAATAACAAAGAGTCTCTTGTGTTCCCAACACACCCAATACAATGGTAAGTTGTATAGGTACACTAGTTCGGCGAAGCGATGGTGATACAAATGTAGTATGGATAGTAGATATAGATTTTTGTAATTTGAAAATATAAAAACAGCAAGTTAACTAGTAACAAAAGTGAGCAAAAACTGTATTGCAATGCTTGAAAACAAGGCCTAGGATTCATACTTTCACTAGTGCAAATTCTCTCAACAATGATAACATATTTGGATCACATAACAATCCCTCAACGTGCAACAAAGAGTCACTCCAAAGTTCCTATCACGGAGAACATAAGATGAAATTGTTTGTAGGGTACGAAACCACCTCAAAGTTATTCTTTCCAATCAATCCATTGAGCTATTCCTATAAGTGTCACAAACAGCCCTAGAGTTCGTAATAAAATAACACCATATGATACACATCAATCAACCCTAATGTCACCTAGATACTCCAATGTCACCACAAGTATCCGTGGGTCAATTATATGATATGCATCAAACAACTTCATATTCATAATATGAAATCCAGTACAAAGAATGTCAAAGAGTGCCCCAAGATTTCTACCAGAGAAACAAGGATGAAAACGTGTACCAACCCCTATGCATATATTACCCCAACGTCACCTCAGGAATCCAGGAGTTGAGTGCCAAAACATACACCAAGTGAATCAATAGAACACCCCATTGTCACCATGGGTATCCCATGCAACACATACACATCAAGTGTTCTCAAATCCATAAAATTATTCAATCCGATAATAGTGAAACTTCAAAGGTAAAACTCAATTCATCACAAGAAGGTAGAGAGGGAGAAACACCATATGATCCAATTATAGTAAGAAAGCTCGCGGTACATCAAGATCGTGCAAATCAAGAACACGAGAGAGAGATAGATCAAGCACATAGCTATTGGTACATACCCTCAGCCCCAAGGGTGAACTACTCCATCCTCATCATGGTGGCCGCCGGGATGATGAAGATGGCCTCCGGTGATGATTTCCCCCTCCGGCAGGGTGCTGGAACGGGCCCTCGATTGTTTTTTCGTGGCTACAGAGGCTTGCGGTGGCAGAACTTCTCATCAAGGTTTTTTTCGGGGGTTTTCGTATTTATATGAATTTTTAGCATTGGAAACAAGTCAGCGGGGGTGCCTGAGGTGTCCACAAGCAAGGCGCACCTTAGGGGGTGGGCGCGCCTAGAGGGCTTGTGGACTCCCCGTCCACTTCCTAGCCCAGCTCTTGTGCTTCAGGGGTCTCTTTTGGTCTATAAAAAATCACCATAAATTATTAGCCCATCCTAAGAACTTTTATTTCTGCACAAAAAAATGACACCACGATAGTTCTGCTGAAAACAGCGTCAGTCCGGGTTAGTTCTAATAAAATCATACCAAAACCATATAAATTGTTGTAAACATGGCATGAATACTTCATAAACTAGATAATTTCCCCGCGCGTTGCTGCAGAAATTCAAAGCAATGTATAGAATCAATTCCTACAGTGAAGAATAGTAACTTGGTTCACATTATGATAGATGAAAGATAAACCTTAAATAAGTGAGTTCATACAGTTCGGAATGTTTGCATGACCACTTGGTAGCATAGTTTTTAAAACACGTTAGAGAGTTCGACCGAATTTATTCTTCTTCAAATCGATTTAGATTTTCCTTGGCTATTATAGTTTGTGCTCTTGATAAATTTGGCAGAAAGGCGTTATTCTATTCCCCACACACTGGATGATCATATAGTGCGGTTGTTTTATAGTATTCTCAACTTTGAAATTTCAGAAGTATATGTACATTTCACGAATTCAGTGGCATGTTTTGTTGTTGCGGGTCAGATTAGGTGGTATCCTGGGGTCAAATCCAATGTAGTGCGTTGATTAGGTTAGAAGCTAGATGCAAAGAGAAAAGAAAAATGTGCAATGAAAAGAGTTTATAGAGGTATTTGTCAATTCTCATTCATCCCACTGTTATCAGCCATTAGTACCCAAGTGTGAAAACTTGCTTGGACGGTAAAGTGTTCAAGTTCTGGTAACTATGGTCAACGTGGGTTACTTGCAATCATATATTGGGCAGATTCAAAATCCAGCAGGTATCAATAGATAACTTGGTAATATTCTAGGTAAGAGAGTAATAATTATTATATTTCCTAAGAAATTTGTTAAGTATTTGTTGCAGCATATTACAGACAAATCTAGCAAGCTTGGATAGAATAGAACATTACAACAAAAGGCATCAATTTCTATTTACAGTACGTCCACCCTAAATAGTTTTAAAAGTGTCTTTTCGTCCATCTACATAATTAAAAAATTAAGCCATTCCTTAGGTAATTAAATACAACTTATTTATTTATTAAAAAATTATGGGTTATAGTTGATAGGTGGAGATCAAACCCAAAACAATCACTCGACTTCTCCTCAACAGAGAATCACCCGTCCAAGCAGTTGTTGTTGTAGACTGTGTCTCCTTTCTCATTACTGGTAACTCTCCCGTCTAATCGCCTCCGCTCTCCATGCCCGCTTGTCACCCTAGTGCACACACATGCCCATCCAAACCTGTTCACACAGACATGAGAGAGCTTCTATACTTGACAGATAAGAAACCATAAGCACGTATGATGAAAATCCCAAACTTCTCCTTCCGTCACGAGCAAAGAAAATATACTATCTTTACCAAAGTGATACTCCTGGTTGCCATGAATTTTATGTAAGAGTACTCAATACTAAAAAAAGATAACATAGGGGAAAAAGGCAGTGTTGTGATGCGCCCTGTGCTCTTGCGACATTGGATGGAGAGGCATAGGTAGTTGAGCCACAATAGCTTGCCGGGAGTGCATCGATGAGGAACACGAACACATTGATCATCACCACACATGCATCCATACATCAGGTCAGGGATCAAACACCACGCATTCATCCATCACGTCACCGCATACAAAGAACAACGGGATGACAGAAAACACAACGAACACATCTGAGGGGCAGCCTGATGAGTATTGTTTCCCAAGGGCCGAGAGTTATCTGCTTTTTCCCAATCTGCACGTAGTATAATGTCATAAAAAATAACATATGAAGAAGTCATCTGCCCTAAACATAGATCCGTATTAGAGGAGAAGAAACAACCATGAATCCATGGCAGAGAGATGATAAAAGGGCCAATAGCCATGGGGTGCATCCTGCAGCAGCAGGTACATGATGATTGGGGGCATCTATCTCTCCTTCCCGAAAATGATGGTTGGAATCCGATGCGGGCGCCAATGCTGGAAGGCCGGCAAGAGCGCCGGCGTGGCTAGAATTAGGAGGAGCCCCCATCAACTGCAAGAAGTGTGGTCAGGAGGTGATGACCTGATGCTCGAGGAGATGTGGGAGGGACATGGAGAAGAGGTGAACATATATACATGGAATAGAAGGGGAAAAGACGCCCTGGAAGTGGTTAATGCGGAGGGGAGTGGAAGAATATGATGAGACATATGTTTTCTATAGATTAATGAAGCAAACATGCGCGGGAGATACTTACACAGGGAGAGGAGAAGCGGGGGAGGCCAACCTGCTGGTTGTGCTTCCCAACTAACTAAATAGAAGCTCGTAGCCTTAGGTGGATTTATTGTACCGTAGGGAGAGGAAAACAAAAAATGGTTTAAAAGGAAAATAATTTATGAAGTGGCAGATTGGTGAGGTGGATAGGCTGCATGTCAAGATAAAGAAGATAGTGGGGATGAACTATTTAGGTATTATAGATTATAGATACGTTAGAGAGGTATCAGCATCCCCAAGCTTAATTCCCGCTCGTCCTCGAGTAGGTAAATGATAAAAGAAATAATTTATGAAGTGTGAATGCTATAAAGTGCACAAGTTTGATCAATGGTAATTTCAATCACTTCTTCTAGCATCATTATATATCATAAACAGTAGCTCATCTCATAAAACTTCTCATGATAAGTAGCAAGCTATTCACATGTTAAAGCATAGACTATAAACTTTCTTGAAAACTAACAAACTATGTTCCCAGTCATCAAACAATTGCAATTCATATTATTTTCAGGAAGGGTCTATGTAAGATCTTTGATTTAGCAAATTCCACATACTCAACTATCATATAGGCTTTCATGATTGCTACCACTCAAAGCATATTTTTAGAAGAAATAGCATCCATCGAGCACAAAAAAGATAGGGGCTTAGTGTTTTGCCTCCCAACTTATTTTATCATATAGATAATTGTCAACAATAATAATTCATGATCAAATATATTTGAATGGCCATATATGCTTAGATCTTTCCCCATCACATGATGCTTGCCAACTAAAGAATAGGTTGGAATAAGGAATTGACTCAATCAAAAATAAAAGTAAAAGATAGGCCCTTCGCAGAGGGAAGCAGGGTTTTGCAGAGGTGCCAGAGCTCGAAGATTAAAACAGAGATGAATACATTTTGAGTGGCATGCCTTTCCTCTTGTAGGACCATGAAGTATGTCTAGAGGGGGGTGATTAGACTACTTTACCAATTAAAAACCTAACCTTTTTCCAATTTTAGACTTTGGCAGATTTTAGCTATCTTTGGACAAGTCAAGCAATCTTCACACGATTCAAGCAAGCATGTAAAGAGTATATGAGCAGCGGAAATAAAAGCATGCAACTTGCAAGAATGTAAAGGGAAGGGTTTGGAGGATTCAAACGCGATTGGAGACAAGGATGTTTTTGTCGTGGTTCCGATAGGTGGTGCTATCGTACATCCACATTGATGGAGACTTCAACCCACGAAGGGTAACAGTTGCGCGAGTCCACGAAGGGATCCACCCACGAAGGGTCCACGAAGAAGCAACCTTGTCTATCCCACCATGGCCGTCGCCCACGAAGGACTTGCCTCACTAGCGGTAGATCTTCACGAAGTAGGCGATCTCCTTGCCCTTACAAACTCCTTGGTTCAACTCCACAATCTTGTCAGAGGCTCCCAAGTGACACCTAGCCAATCTAGGAGACACCACTCTCCAAGAAGTAACAAATGGTGCGTTGATGATGAACTCCTTGCTCTTGTGCTTCAAATGATAGTCTCCCCAACACTCAACTCTCTCTCATAGGATTTGGATCTGGTGGAGAGAATATTTGAGTGGAAAGCAACTTGGGGAAGGCTAGAGATCAAGATTCATATGGTAGGAATGGAATATCTTGGTCTCAACACATGAGTAGGTAATTCTCTCTCAGAACTGGTAAGTTGGAAGTGTAGGTTTGTTCTGATGGCTCTCTCCACGAATGAAGAGGAGGTGAGGGGTATATAGCCTCCACACAAAATCTAACCGTTACACACAACCAAACTCGGTGGGACCGAATCGAGAAACTCGGTCGGACCGATTTAGCAAATCTAGTGACCGTTAGGATTTTCGGTGGGACCGATATGCAACTCGGTAGGACCGATATGGTTAGGGTTAGGGCATAATGTAATCTCGGTGAAACCGATTACACAAACTCGGTGAGACCGATTTTGGTAATTAGCTAACCAGAGAGTTGGTCAGGTAAACTCGGTGGGACCGATTCGCTCTTTTCGGTGAGACCGAAATGTTACGAAAGGGAAATAGAGAGTTTACATTGCAATCTCGGTGGGACTGATCGCTCACTTTGGTTAGACCGAAACGTTATGTAGGGAAACAAAGAGATTACAATCCCATCTCGGTGAGACCGAGATCCCTATCGGTGAGACCGATTTGCAAGCCAATACACACAATAGCCCAAACGGCGGGGTTATGTCCAAGAATATGCATTTTCATCTTATGCTTCCAACTAGCAAAATTAGTACCATCAAAGCAAGGACCTCTACGGTGATAATTTCCCTCGCTAGATGCCATACTCTCCTAGGTTGTGAAACTAAGGCTATGACCACCAAAAGCTATGGAAATCAAAGCAAATGGAGACCAAAGCTCTGATACCACTTGTAGGACCTTGAAGTATGTCTAGAGGGGGGTGATTAGACTACTTGACCAATTAAAAACCTAACCTTTTCCCAATTTTAGACTTTGGCAGATTTTAGATATCTTTGGACAAGTCAAGCAATCTTCACACAATTCAAGCAAGCATGCAAAGAGTATATGAGCAGCGGAAATAAAAGCATGCAACTTGCAAGAATGTAAAGGGAAGGATTTGGAGGATTCAAACGCAATTGGAGACAAGGATGTTTTTGTCGTGGTTCCGGTAGGTGGTGCTATCGTACATCCACGTTGATGGAGACTTCAACCCACGAAGGGTAACGGTTGCACGAGTCCACGGAGGGCTCCACCCACGAAGGGTCCACGAAGAAGCAACCTTGTCTATCCCACCATGGCCGTCGCCCACGAAGGACTTGCCTCACTAGCGGTAGATCTTCACAAAGTAGGCGATCTCCTTGCCCTTACAAACTCCTTGGTTCAACTCCACAATCTTGTCGGAGGCTCCCAAGTGACACCTAGCCAATCTAGGAGACACCACTCTCCAAGAAGTAACCAATGGTGTGTTGATGATGAACTCCTTACTCTTGTGCTTCAAATGATAGTATCCCCAACACTCAACTCTCTCTCATAGGATTTGGATCTGGAGGAAAGAAGATTTGAGTGGAAAGCAACTTGCGGAAGGCTAGAGATCAAGATTCATATGGTAGGAATGGAATATCTTGGCCTCAACACATGAGTAGGTAGTTCTCTCTCAGAACTGGTAAGTTGGAACTGTAGGTTTGTTCTGATGGCTCTCTCCACGAATGAAGAGGAGGTGAAGGGGTATATATAGCCTCCACACAAAATCTAACCGTTACACACAATTTACCAAACTCGGTGGGACCGAATCGAGAAACTCGGTCGGACCGATTTAGCAAATCTAGTGACCGTTAGGATTTTCGGTGGGACTGACATGCAACTCGGTAGGACCGATATGGTTAGAGTTAGGGCATAATGTAATCTCGGTGAGACCGATTACACAAACTCGGTGAGACCGATTTTGGTAATTAGCTAACCAGAGAGTTGGTCAGGTAAACTTGGTGGGACCGATTCGCTCTTTTCGGTGAGACCGAAATGTTACGAAAGGGAAACAGAGTTTACATTGCAATCTCGGTGGGACCGATCGCTCACTTCGGGTAGACCGAAACGTTACGAAGGGAAACAGAGAGATTACAATCCCATCTCGGTGAGACCGATTTGCCTAGGGTTTGTGGCAGTGGCTATGACATTTGAACTCGGCGGCGCCGGACAGAAAGAATCGGTGGGACCAATTTTGACTTTGGGTTTAGGTCATATGTGGATGTGAGAAAGTAGTTGAGGGTTTTTGGAGCATATCACTAAGCACTATGGAGCAAGAGGCTCATTAAGCAACACCTCATCCCTCCTTGATAGTATTGATTTTTCCTATAGACTCAATGTGATCTTGGATCACTAAAATGTAAAATGTAGAGTCTTGAGCTTTTGAGCTTGAGCCAATCCTTTGTCCTTAATATCTAGAGGGATCCACTTTCATCATCTATGCCATGCCATTCATTGAGCTTTCCTGAAATATTTGTCTTGGAATAGCATTAGCTCAATGAGCTATATGTTGTTATGAACTACCAAAACCACCTAGGGATAGTTGCACTTTCAATCTCCCCCTTTTTGGTAATTGATGACAACATATAGATCAAAGCTTCGACAAATGATAATAAGATTGAAAAACATCGTCGCTTTGAGAAGTATGTGATAAGCAAGAGCTCTCCCTAAATTTGTGCATAGTTTAAGATTTGCTTTGGACTGCAAATGCACAAGGAATTAGGCTCATGGGTTACTCTTCCATGTCACATACATCTTGGTGGAGTGCTCAAAATAATAAAGATTGAATACATGCACTCATCACCAAGAAAAGTGAATGATCATATAAGGATAAGTAAGATAATATCATCTAACAAGCATAAGTGTAGCTTATGATCAAACACATGATCATCAATGTCTCACAGATAATAGCATAGTATCTCAAGCAATCAAAAGTTTAACCACCAAAGCAAGAGAGAACAAAAAGCAAACTCTCTTTCTCGAAGCCTATGATCTATACATTTTTCTCCCCCTTTGGCAACAAGTTACCAAAAAGTTCCTAGAAAATGCATTGTACTATATCGTCTCTCAAGCTTGGTCTTCAGGTGGTGGTGTAGAGATGGCTCCTTGGACGAAGACTTCAGTTGATGTGTATGGAGCTGGAGGTGTGGGTGCTGAAGCTGGTTGCACTGGAACTGTAGGAGCTGTAGCTGGTGCAGATGAAGTGGCTCTGGTGTCTGTCACTGGCACTGCAGCTGATCTCTGAGCTCTAGGCACTCTGGTAAATGCATCTGTGGTTGTCTTGCCTTTCCTCTCCTGCATGTCATCCTGTAGCTGCTCCACAACTGACTGAATCTCAGTTACTTTGACATCTAAATCATAGATTTTTTGTTCCATGATTCTTTCCAGGCTCTCCTGGTTTTGAGTTAAGGTGGCTAGCCCCTTCTCAATCCTCAGAGTGGATGCTATCAAGTAGCCTAGTTGATCCTGTTTGCTTTTCAGAAAGTACTGAGATGCCTCTTCCATTGTTGGCATCTTGGTAGCCTTCTCTATCCTTGCCTTCTCCTTCTTGGCTTGAGCATGCACAGAAGATGATTCATTCTCATTCATGACAACCCATCTTTGAGTTAATCAACTCCTGAATTTGTGGGGAATATCCACAACTTCTCTTATGGTCTGCTGCTGTCCTCTTGATAGTCTCAACCATGAGGCTCATGACCTTGAATTTCTGTGGCACATCAAACAAGTGTAGCAAGTTAATTGCATGCCCTCTGATCATTTTGTGGTCACCTGACTTGGGCAAAAGAGTGTGCCTTAGGATCCAGTTGATCGTTGGCAGCCCTGACAGAAGATAATGTACAGATCCAAATTTATGTGTCTCAACTGCAGCATCTGGGATCTCCTTGTACATATGAGCCATGGAATTGTGATCCATCTTCTTCTTGGCATAGACATCCAAGTCATCTTCACTCTCCTTTGGGGCATTGATCAGATTTTCCCATTCCTCAATAGTTGATTGGTATCTCGTACCTTCAGACATCCACACTATCCTGCCATCTGTGTAGAAGTGTGTTGTGGAGTAGAATTGCATGATGAGCTCATCATTCCACTTTGTGAGCTTCTACCCAACAATGTCTGCAACTCCACAAGCAATGAAACTGTCTTGCACTCTAGGATAGTGTTCCTCATTCTCCTTCATGTAGGTCCAGTCGACCCATCTCATGTCACAAACTATAGGCTTCTTGTCCAACAACACTGTCTCATAGGAATCCTGCTATTCCTTTGTGTGGAACCTGTAATCAACAGCAGTCCTTCTCCTAGTGGCATATGGATCTGACAACCTCCACTGTCCGAGTCCTGCATCCTTCCTTAGCTTCATGTTCTCAGCCACAGGATGAGCATCATTGTGGTCTGGAATCTTGGGTTTAAGCTTTCTCAACACATGCTCTTCATCATCTTCTTCAGCAGCAACTTCAGGCACTGGGGCCTTATTCTTCTCAGTAGCAGGTATACTCCTGGTATTCCTCTTTGGTGCATTCTTGGGCTTGGGGGCAGCTCTGGGTGCTTCTTTGGGCTTTGATGATGCAGCCCCTGACTTTATAGCATCACCCATCAGCTTTTGTGCCTTGGGTGCTGGTGCAGCAACCTCTCCTTCCTCTTCCTCAGAGTCTCTCCTCATAGAGGGATTGCCAAGAACTTTGGCAGTGGTGGTTCTGACTCTCTTCTTCTTCTTGTCTTGACCAGCAGCTTCATCTTCTGACTCAATAGTAAACTTCATGGTTTCTCCAGTGGCAACCTTCCTGGGTTTGGAAGTGGGAATCCTTCTTGCAGGTGCCTTTTTCTGCACAACTGGCTTAGTGGCTGCAGCAGACCCATATTCTTTCTTGACCACCTTCTTCTTGGAAGTGGCCTCATCCTTAGCTGCCACATAGTCCTCATCCTCAGATTCTGAGGTTCTTTTCTTCCTTGTCCTGGTGGCAGCTTTGGGCAAATTGCTTGGAGTGCTTCTGCTGCCATCATCTGAAGTGCTAGAGGGACTAGTGCCCTCACTCATGTGATTGTGCTCTTCTGACTTGTTCTGACTGTCACTTTGGTCTGACATGCTGCAAACACTGACTGCTGACCCTGTGAATAGTTATAGATGAGATAGAGTGGATGAGCATCACAAAATGCAGAGATTTTTGCAAAAGAATGATTCAAAAACTTAGTTTTAGTTTTCCACAGAAAGCATTTCGGATCAATCAATTTTCAAACTCGGTGATACCGAAGCAGTTTTTGGAACCTAAACTAGTGAACTCAGTCAGACCGAGTCACAGTTCGGTGGCACCGAGACTGCTAGGGTTTCACAAAGTTCTAAAATTGGTCACACCGATTAGCAATTCTCGGTCAGACCGAGAGTTACTAGTGCAATGGCGTTAGTCGAATTGGTGGGACCGAGTTTTTCAACTCGGTGGGTCCGAGATGGTTTCGGCGGAAACCTAACCCTAAATTTTCAAATTGCATCTATTCTAAGGATTGTTTTGACTGGATAGAGGTGTTTCAATCGTGGCAAGAATCATAATGAACATAATGTGCTGAGAATCAGACGAGGATAGCACTGTGATCGAGTTCATACCCTAGTTCGGCGATGAACTCACTACGACGGCAACGGCGGAGACGAAATCCGTTGACGGCGGCGGAGACCAGCGACAGGAGGCGGCTGGCGACAAAGTCGACGATCCGGAGACCTAGAAGGCAGAGCGAGCTATGCGCGGGCGAAGAGGTTTGGAGAAAGTTTTCCAAATTTTTGCCCGTGAGAATATATAGCCCGACCTGTTGGTGTGACCGAGTGGAACGACTCGGTGGCACCGAGATGCATAACAGTTGACAGTTACAGCAACTCAGTGAGACCGAAAAGTTCAAATCGGTTGCACCGAGATGGAAAACCTAGATCGAGTTAGTGATCTCGGTATGACCGAAATGGAAGAATCGGTCAGACCGAAATGCACAAAGAAGTTTTGGAAGTTTAAGTCTATGACGAATCGGGGACTCTGAGTGCTCCTCACACAGAGTGGTTCGAATCTGACTTGATCAAATTTTGTGATGTAGCATGAATAGAGTTTGAGACGAGAAAAGTATAGATAGCTAGAGAAGGTTCTTAGGCATTCTTGTCCATCCACTTGGCCAAAGAAAAAGAAATCAATAAATCAAAACAACAAGTGGATGTCCTCGAATGAGTAAAATATGCAACCAACATGCTCACCCAATAAAATGGCAAATGAAATATGTGGCAAAGCATGCACAACCAATTCTAGCATCTATCAAACAATTGGCGATGACTAGGTCATCTATATATGAGTATATTGACTTAGGAGTCAAATCAGAACATTTGATCATAGGTTATACTCATCGTTTAAGCTCAAGTGGGGTTACCACTTTTACATAATGCATTGATGTGTTCACATCATTAGAGTTGCTTTGACTCAATTCTTAGAGTTAAGCTCCCCCTAGATGTGAGATCCCCCCTTAGAGGGATGAACTAACCTTGGGTTTTGTCGATGATGACTTCATGTAGGTGTTGAAGATGTGGATGCTCAATGTTGATGTAGATCATTTGGAGCAATCCTTTGGAGTGAGTTGCACTTTCAATACCTACATGGGTTAGTCCCACAAGGAACAAACAAGAATATCCATAGACATAGAGTGATGCACACACAAGATGATGTCCATGAAAACATTAGGTTACCTTGTCCCTTGCCTTACCAACATGAGGGTTTGTGACTCCTTGAACTAGTGCAAGATATGGAAGTTGATTGCACTTGTCCTTGCCATAATGATATGAGTAAACAATGTTGGCGGAGTCACCCTCAAGAACTCTCTAGTTCTTCTTCGGGATCCACATCATCTTGATGGGAATCCTTGGAGTTGTAGTTGTACTTGATGAAGTAGAACTTGACGTAGTCTTGGGAACCCACTTGACCAAGGCCTTAGGTGCTTCTTCAAATGCATCAATCTCCTCTTGAAGCTTGTCCTTGCCTTTGTTCTTGTGGTCTTGTGGTGGAAGATCATCTTGTGCTTGTGTTCCCTTGAAGGAAGTAGGATCATACTTCTCTTGTTGAGGAACAAACTTCGTCTTGGGGTATTGATCTTCTTCCCACTCAACTCCATTGGCAATGAACTTTCGTTCAAAACCAACACCTTGATTCTTCCGGTGCCTTCCTTGCTTGCGTACAATTTCCTTGAATTGCTTACTTCCGGCAAGGCTCTTGTATATACCTTTCTCTATAATTCCCTTCAATAAGCTATTTTCTTGCTCAAGTGTAACTTGGCTAAGAGAATCATTAGTGGAATCAAGAGAACTACTAGAAGCAACAATATTGGATTTAGCATTATTATTGTTACTACTAGAGGAAAAATCTTTCTTGTTCTTGTTACTAGACTTGACTTGAGGCATGTAAGTAGATAAGAGTAAACGCTTGGAAATGTAAGAAGAACTTTTTTACGGAGATCATCATTGATTGCCTTTAAGAACTCATGCTCTTGCTCAAGATTGAGCTTTTCAAAGCGTAACTTCTCATGAGCTCTTAAAAGTTCTCGATGATCTTCGAAGATAGTTTCATGAGCTAACATAAGAGTTTTTAGTTCTTTAGTTAGAAGCTCAATCTTCTCCTTATCATTGTCATTCGTTTTATCTTGATTAGCATGATTAATTGACGTTTCATCATAGTATTCATTACTAGAGTTGTCAATAAGTAAATCATCATCACCTGTCATCTTCATAACTATTAAAATCAACATACTCGGGGTGTGTTACCTTAGGACCTTTGGCCATGAAGCATCTTCCAATTCCTTCATTTGGTGAATCAAATATGTCGTAGGAGTTGGTTGACACAAGTGCTAGACCGGCAACACCTTCATCTTGAGTATATTCGGAGTCAGAGTGATAGCTTCTCTCGGAGTGATTGTCGGAGTCGGAGCCGGATACCCATTCACCAACATGAGCTTGATGTCTTCGTTTTGTGTAGCTCTTTGATGACTTGTCCTTCCTTTTCGAATCCTTGCTTCTCCGTGAGGGTCTTCGTTCATAATGATCATCTCTACTCCTTCTCTCTCTTGGAGGTGATTCTTCTCTTCTACTTCTTCTTTTTGGAGAATCTTCTCTTCTTTTGTAGGGTGTTGAACACTCATTTGAATAGTGTCCGGGTCTCCCACAATTGTAGCAATTTCGCTCTCGACTAGAAGATCTTTTGTCATTGTAGGACCTTGACTTAGAGCTTCTTTCCTTGCTTCTAATCTTGTAGAATTTGTTGAAGTTCTTCACCATTAAGCTCAATTCTTCATTGAAGGTTTGTTTCTCACTTGATGATGTGAGGGCTTCACATGAGGCTTTGTAAGCACCACTTGACTTGTTGTGAAGTTCCTCCTTATCCTTGAGTGACATCTCATGAGCAAAAATTCTTCCAATGACTTCCGTTGGCTTGAGATCTTTATAATTTGGCATCATTTGGATCAATGTGCACACGGTATCATACTTTCCATCCAATGCTCTTAGGATCTTCTTGATGATGAATCTGTCGGTCATCTCTTCACTTCCTAAGACGGCAATCTCATTTGTGATAAGAGCAAGCCTAGAGTGCATTTCAGCGACACCTTCACCATCCTTCATTTTGAACTTGTCAAGCTGACTTTGGAGCACATCCAACTTGGATTCCTTGACGGAGTCGGTACCTTCATGCATATCAATCAAAGTATCCCAAATTTCCTTTGCATTCTCAAGACGGCTGATTTTGTTGAATTCTTCGGGGCACAATCCGTTGAAGAGGATATCACAAGCTTGAGCATTGTATTGCAACATCTTCAACTCTTCCGCGCTAGCTTCATGGTTCGGCTCTCTCCCATTAAAGAATTCACCTTGCAAGCCAATACACACAATAGCCCAAACGGCGGGGTTATGTCCAAGAATATGCATTTTCATCTTATGCTTCCAACTAGCAAAATTAGTACCATCAAAGCAAGGACCTCTACGGTGATAATTTCCCTCGCTAGATGCCATACTCTCCTAGGTTGTGAAACTAAGGCTATGACCACCAAAAGCTATGAAAATCAAAGCAAATGGAGACCAAAGCTCTGATACCACTTGTAGGACCTTGAAGTATGTCTAGAGGGGGGTGATTAGACTACTTGACCAATTAAAAACCTAACCTTTTCCCAATTTTAGACTTTGGCAGATTTTAGATATCTTTGGACAAGTCAAGCAATCTTCACACAATTCAAGCAAGCATGCAAAGAGTATATGAGCAGCGGAAATAAAAGCATGCAACTTGCAAGAATGTAAAGGGAAGGATTTGGAGGATTCAAACGCAATTGGAGACAAGGATGTTTTTGTCGTGGTTCCGGTAGGTGGTGCTATCGTACATCCACGTTGATGGAGACTTCAACCCACGAAGGGTAACGGTTGCGCGAGTCCACGGAGGGCTCCACCCACGAAGGGTCCACGAAGAAGCAACCTTGTCTATCCCACCATGGCCGTCGCCCACGAAGGACTTGCCTCACTAGCGGTAGATCTTCACGAAGTAGGCGATCTCCTTGCCCTTACAAACTCCTTGGTTCAACTCCACAATCTTGTCAGAGGCTCCCAAGTGACACCTAGCCAATCTAGGAGACACCACTCTCCAAGAAGTAACAAATGGTGCGTTGATGATGAACTCCTTGCTCTTGTGCTTCAAATGATAGTCTCCCCAACACTCAACTCTCTCTCATAGGATTTGGATCTGGTGGAGAGAATATTTGAGTGGAAAGCAACTTGGGGAAGGCTAGAGATCAAGATTCATATGGTAGGAATGGAATATCTTGGTCTCAACACATGAGTAGGTAATTCTCTCTCAGAACTGGTAAGTTGGAAGTGTAGGTTTGTTCTGATGGCTCTCTCCACGAATGAAGAGGAGGTGAGGGGTATATAGCCTCCACACAAAATCTAACCGTTACACACAACCAAACTCGGTGGGACCGAATCGAGAAACTCGGTCGGACCGATTTAGCAAATCTAGTGACCGTTAGGATTTTCGGTGGGACCGATATGCAACTCGGTAGGACCGATATGGTTAGGGTTAGGGCATAACGTAATCTCGGTGAAACCGATTACACAAACTCGGTGAGACCGATTTTGGTAATTAGCTAACCAGAGAGTTGGTCAGGTAAACTCGGTGGGACCGATTCGCTCTTTTCGGTGAGACCGAAATGTTACGAAAGGGAAATAGAGAGTTTACATTGCAATCTCGGTGGGACTGATCGCTCACTTCGGTTAGACCGAAACGTTATGTAGGGAAACAAAGAGATTACAATCCCATCTCGGTGAGACCGAGATCCCTATCGGTGAGACCGATTTGCCTAGGGTTTGTGGCAGTGGCTATGACATTTGAACTCGGTGGCGCCGGATAGAAAGAATTGGTGGGACCGATTTTGACTTTGGGTTTAGGTCATATGTGGATGTGAGAAAGTAGTTGAGGGTTTTTGGAGCATATCACTAAGCATTGTGGAGCAAGAGGCTCATTAAGCAACACCTCATCCCTCCTTGATAGTATTGGCTTTTCCCATAGACTCAATGTGATCTTGGGTCACTAAAATGTAAAATGTAGAGTCTTGAGCTTTTGAGCTTGAGCCAATCCTTTGTCCTTAATATCTTGAGGGATCCACTTTCATCATCCATGCCATGTCATTCATTGAGCTTTCCTGAAATATTTGTCTTGGAATAGCATTAGCTCAATGAGCTATATGTTGTTATGAATTACCAAAACCACCTAGGGATAGTTGCACTTTCACCTCTCAATATAACGATCGAGAGTTCTCAATATCTTCCATGCTAAACATATTATAGGCGGTTCCCAAGCGGAAAGATAAAGTTTACTCCCTCTCAACCATTCAAACACAAGACAGGCTAGCCGAATCCTCGGGTGCCCTCCATATAATCAACTTTCCATTGGAGTTTGTTTCATTATTTTTTGTTTTGATCATGGGACTGGCATCCCTATTACTGGCAGAACCAAGGCAACAACAACAACCCACCTCCACCACCCCCTGTTGACAACCTAGCCCGTTTTCTGAGGCTGAATCCACCGGTGTTCTCTAGCAGCACCGAGCCGATTGTTGGAGATTATTGGCTCCGCAAGATTGGAAGAGAGCTGACCACTGCCGGATGCACAGATGCGGAGATACTACGCTTTGTCGTGCATCAGCTTGATGGACCTGCATCATCTTGGTGGGAGAACTTCACCACCACTTACCCCATTGCTACAGTTACATGGGATCAGTTTCAGCAGGCCTTCCGCACCACACATGATTCAGCTGGAGCAATGAGTTTGAAGAAGTGCGAGTTTCACAACTTGCGCCAAGGGAGTCGTATAGTGGGACAATATGTGGATGAGTTCAGCAAGCTAGCACGCTATGCCCCTGCTGATGTGGCCACAGATGCCGCGAAGCAGGAGAAGTTTCTAGAGGGACTCAATGATGAGCTAAGCATGCAGTTGATGGTGGCAACTTTCAACAACTACTAGGAGTTGGTAGATAGGGCCCTCATTATAGAAGGCAAGCAACAACAGATTGAAAAAGTATGGACAGGTGAGGTACACTTCTAGAGCTCAGCAGAAGCCCCATTATTCCCCGTACTCGGGAGGACATACTCATAACCATGGAGCCCATAACCATGGAGGACATACACACAATGGAGGAAGTTCACACAACCCCAGTGGCCCTAAGAATGGCAATGGGAATGGAGGCAGCAATAGTGAGAACCGTTCCAACCCCGCGACACCCGCCAAAAAGGATCTGCGTCACATTACTTGTTTCAAGTGCAGGAAGACCGGACATTACGCCACTGAATGTTCTGAAGCAAAGAGTGGAAATGGCAACAGAAGTTCTGGAAAGAAGCCCAACCCCTTCACCAGAGGTCGGGTGAACCACGTCAATGTGGAGGAGATTGAGGAGCAGCCCGACGTAGTTGTCGGTAAGTTTTTGATTAATGCATTTACAACACTTGTTCTTTTCGATACTGGTGCATCTCATTCATTCATATCAAGTGGATTTGTGGATAAGTATAAGTTGCCAACCATAGCCCTTAAGTCACCTATGTTAGTGAGTTCCCCAGGAGCAGAGTATATGGCTAGTCGGGGATGTTATCAGTTGCCAGTAACCATAGGTAGACATGTTTTCCCCATCGACCTCATTATACTGGAGTCACAAGGATTGGGTGTGATCCTAGGCATGGATTGGCTATCCAAGTTTGAGGGAAACATTGATTGTGCCAGTAAATCAATTCTTCTCACCACCCCGGAAGGAAAGAGGATCAAGTATGTGTCTAGGCATGCGCCGAGGAGGACTTAGGTGAATTCCCTATCGGGAGTTGTTCAGGAGGAAGTACCAGTGGTGAAGTATTACCCCGATGTATTTCCGGAGGAGTTACCAAGCATGCCACCAGATCGAGATATTGATTTTTTAATTGAGTTATTGCTAGGCACCGGACCAATATCCAAGAGACCGTATCAGATGCCCGCAAATGATCTGGAGGAAATTAAGAAGCAGATTAAGGAGTTATTGGAGAAAGGTTACATTCGACCAAGCTCATCACCTTGGGGAGCCCAGTGCTTCTAGTTGAGAAGAAGGATGGATCTTTGAGGATGGTTGTTGATTATCGTGCGCTGAATGAGGTGACGATCAAGAACAAATACCCTCTGCCGATGATCAATGATTTGTTTGACCAGCTACAGGGAGCTAAAGTTTTCTCCAAGATCGATCTTCGATCAGGTTATCACCAGCTGAAGATCCAAGAGCATGATATACCTAAGACAACTTTTACTATGAGGTATGGGCTATATGAGTATACAGTTATGTCATGTGGTTTGACTAATGCCCCTGCCTATTTCATGGGTATGATGAACAAGGTGTTAATGGACTTCTTGGATAAGTTTGTTGTGGTTTTCATTGATGACATATTGGTCTACTCGAAGAATGAAAAAGAGCATAAGGAACATTTGTGCTTGGTACTCGAGAAGCTCAGGGAACATCAGTTGTATGCCAACTTCAGCAAATGCGAGTTTTGGTTGAAGGAAGTTGGATTTTCTCGGACATGTTATATCGGGAGAAGGAATAGCAGTAGACCCTACTAAGGTTGCATCTGTCACTGAGTGGTTGGCACCCACCTCAATTGGAGAGATCAGGAGTTTTCTCGGACTCACAAGTTATTATCGGAGATTTATTGAGACTTTTTCCAAGATAGAAAAACCCATGATGGAGTTATTGAAGAAGGACACCAAGTTTAAATGGACTGAGGATTGTGAGGCTAGTTTTTAGGAGTTGAAGAAACGTTTGGTTACATCCCCAGTGCTTATTCTCCCAAACATACGCAAGGATTTCCAAGTTTATTGCGATACTTCATGCTAGGGACTTGGAGGTGTTCTTATGCAGGACAGGAGAGTTGTTTCATATGCGTCACAACAGCTTCGACCTCATGAGTTAAACTATGCTATGCATGATTTGGAGCTAGCAGCCGTAGTGCATGCGTCAAGACATGGAGACATTTTCTCATCGGTAACCGTTGTGATGTATACATGGATCATAAGTGTTTGAAGTACATCTTCACGCAGAAGGAGTTGAACCTCAGGCAAAGGAGATGGTTGGAGCTCATAAAGGATTATGACATGAGATTGCATTATCATCCAGGAAAGGCCAATGTCGTAGAAGATGCATTGAGATGCAAGAGTTATGTTAACACGCTCATAACCGGAGGATTACCCCATGAGTTAGCCGATGATCTCCGAGAGCTATGCTTGGAGATAGTTCTGAGAGGTTATGTTGCAAAGTTGGAAATTTAGTCCACCTTGTTGGGAAAGATCAGAGAGGCCTAGAAGACGGACAAGGAGATTGGCGGAGATAAAGGAAAGGATGAGTAAAGAAAAGGCTAAAGGTTTTCGTGAGGATGAACATGAGACTTTATGGTTTGAGGATCGTATCTATGTGCCTAATGACCTTGAGATCAGGAAGTTGATTCTCCAAGAGGCTCATTATTCTCCTTATTTGATTCACCCAAGCAACACCAATATGTATCTGGATTTGAAGGAGAGTTTCTGGTGGACAGGAATGAAGAAGGATATTGCAGAATATGTAGCAGTATGCAATGTATGTCAGAGAGTTAAGATAGAGCATCAGAAAACCAGCAGGGTTGCTTCAGCCTTTGCCGATACCCGAATGGAAGTGGGATAAACTTGGCATGGATTTTATCACCGGATTACCCAGGACCCGTTCAGGCTCTGACTCTATCTGGGTTGTAGTTGATCGCTTGACGAAAGTAGCCCATTTCATCCCTATGAAGACAACTTATACGAGTGCTAAGCTGGCGAAGATATACATGACCAGGATCGTGTGTCTGCATGGAGTTCCGAGGACCATCGTATCAGATAGAGGAACATAGTTTACTTCAAACTTTTGGAATCAGTTCCATGAAACTTTGGGTACCGGGCTAGAGTTCAGTACAACCTTTCATCCACAGATAGATGGACAGACCGAGAGATTCAATCATATTCTGGAGGACATGTTGAGAGCTTGTGCACTAGATTATGGATCTAGTTGGGATAATAATTTGCCCTATGCAAAGTTCTCCAATAACAACAATTATCATGCCAGTTTGAAGATGGCCCCTTTCGAAGCTCTATACAGAAGTAGGTGCAGGACACCATTATCATGAGATGAAGTTGGAGATAGATAGTTGTTCAAACCAGACTTAATCAGAGATTCCGAGGAGAAGGTTAAGTTGATTCGAGACAGACTCAAGGTAGCCCAGTCCAGGCAGAAGAGTTATGTGAATACTAAACGCAAGGAGGTAGCCTACGAAGTCGGAGAAAGAGCATATCTTCGTGTATCTCCACTCCAAGGAGTTAGGCGTTTCGGAGTCAAAGGGAAGCTAGCACCACGATTTGTAGGACCCTATAGAGTTTTGGAACGCATGTGAGAAGTTGCCTACAAGTTGGAATTACCCGAAGGATTGTCATGAATTCATGATATGTTTCATGTTTCCCAGTTAAAGATGTGCCAGAGATGGCCGACATTCCTATAAGAGATAAAGTGCCACTGGAAGCAATTCACTTGGATAATGATCTGACCTATGAAGAGAAGCCAGTTAAGATTCTTGAGTTTTCCAGCCGAGTTACTCGCAGCAAAGTCATCAAGTTCTACAAAGTTCATTGAGGCCACTATACCGAGGAGGAAGCCACCTGGGAGCGAGAAGAAGACCTCCGCAAGGACCACACTCACCTTTTTGCTGACCAACCCGAACCTCGAGGGCGAGATTCATCTTAAGGGGGGTAGGTTTGTAACATCCCAATTTTCAATTTGGATGTTATACATAGATCATTCATACACATTCATATTTTATTCCCTTTTTGGTTTTATTTGGTTGTGATCCAAGAAATCTTAAGCAACTCAAGGACCCAAGGAGAGAGTTGGAGGTTTCATATAAATTTCATTTTTGAATTTATTCAAATTTGAAAAGTGGATCAATTTGATTTCAACAAATTCTTTCCAACTATTTCAAAATAATAAAAATAAAGAGAGAAGATAAAAGGACTTCTTTAAAACATAGGAGAAATGTTGGAAGTCAAATTATTTTATTTGAATTTTATTCGGTTGAATTATGGGAAATATGCATTTTTAAAAATTGCATTTAGTCCAGAAAAATGTTCACTTTGTCCCAAATATTAGGAAGGGATGGTGAAAATTGTTTCTGGAATTTTAAGATTTTTCTTTTATTTTATTAGGATTTTTCTTCGCATCGTCATTTTAAAAACAAAAGTCGCGCGCGTGTCGACTGGGCTGGCCCAGCTTAGCCAGGCCAAGGCCCACTCGCGCTGAACCGCCACCGCCGCCCCGTGACCGCGCCGGACTCCGGCAAGGGGAGTCTGGGTCGGAGCCGCCACCGCTGGCCCCTGCCCCAAGTCAGCCACCTCCCCGACCTCCTTATAAGCCCGCGCCCCGCCGCCCTCTCCTCCCCGCAAACTGCGCCGCCGCCCACTCTCGCCCACCGCCGCCGAGCCGCACCGCGCTGCCGCAGCAGCTGCTGTTGCGAGCTGCCGCCGCTGCTGCTACGAGCTGCCGCTGCTTGCTACTGCCCCGCCATTGCCAAGTCGCCGCGCCGGAGCCGCCGCCCCGCCTCGCCGTCGACCGCCCCATTGTTGACCGATCGGGTACAAAAAAACGATCCGGTTCGCAGTTTTTTTCGGTTTATAGGTTTAGATCGGTTTGTTTTTTTAGTTAGTTTATATAACGAGCGTTCACCCGATTGGTTCTATTAATGAACGAGTTCGTTCGCTAGTCTCTGTTAGCGGACGTTTGTCTAATAGATTTTTCTTTTTGTGTTTATTATCGGTCAGTGACCTATCCGCGAATAGTTTTATCGCGATTTAGCCCCTGGTGTTTAAACAAGCATAACTTTTAGCTCGTTTATCCAAATTAGATGAAACCAACGCCTAATTCTTCGCTACGATCCCCTCTTTCCAGTAGACCAACTTGAACATGATTTTGATAATTTAAAATTTGAGCTCAGTTCAGATTAGTATTTGATCTTGTTTTGTTTGTATCTTGAGTTTCGTAGCTCTGTTTGAGTTGATTGTTTTTGCAAATCATAGCTAATCATATATACCTGCTGTTAAGATCTAATCCACATTAAAATAATGTTCTTAAGTTTCATTTTCTGTTTAGTTTAGATGTTTGCTTGTTTCGAGTTTTATTTGGATCTTTTCTCGATTTCTCTTTGCATCGTTTGATTGATTGCTTATGTATGCTACTGTTTGTCTACGCTAGATTTTCCGAAGTGCGAAGCTTGTTAATACGAATCTATAGAGTTTTCTGATCATCAGTAAGGCAAGTTACACTTTGATCATACTCTTCTATACCCAGTTTTTACTATGCATTAGTTTTGCCCCTCAAATATTTGCATGAGTAGGATTGGGAACATGTGGTTTGGTTGTAGTACTTCAGGTAGGAACCTAATACCTTTTATCACCCCGGAATATACGTTATGCTCAATTATTGCTTAGCCATGCTCGTAGACGGGGATTGGATAGTGATGTACATGGAAGTTGTGAGAGATAATAATTTTGGATAACATTAAGGTGGCAACTTTAATACTCATCTCGGTGGATTGGTTGGGGCACTTGGAGAAACCAGTGCTTGCCCATTTGGGAAATCCCGGAGTACCCGTGTGATTTTTCCTCGGTTCGCCAGCCAGGCTCAAAGGGATCATATGATATTTCATGCCTAGAAACTTCCGTGTGCAGCCACAAGCCATTATGGGCTCTGGCATAGTTGAGTAAGTTGCGTGAGCTCTTGAAGAGGTGGACTAGCAGATGTAGGGGAAAGTAGGTGTACTGGTCTACCCAGAGTAAAGAGTTAATGCTTCAGAAAGGCTATGTCTCGATCTTCTGATCATGGATGCGGTCGAGTCTTAGGAAAAGTGCGCAACCTCTACAGAGTGTATAAACTAATCATGGTTAGATGTGTCCCCGGTTATGGACATCTTGAGTATCTAGAAGTGGATATTATTGTTGATCTCATCACTCTTTAATAAATGTATTGGGTTTAATGATGATACTTGATTAATGTTGGGATTTGAGTTAGAGGAACCTTCTCAAATATTGGTTTAACTTTGTAGTAAATAAAATTTATTCCTTTGTTGTAGGAAAATATTAGCTTTATGCAAAACCTTAAACTTAGAGCCTCCACCAGCCAAATATGAATGTAGATATAGTTTCTTGCATTTGTTGCTTTACAGTGTAACTCTGCCAGCATATTCCATGTGTTGACCTACACGGCTGCAACGTCTCATGTTGCAGACTTTACCGACGACGAATAAGGTGCAATAGGTTGTTGTCATGCACTCAGCTATGCCGTTGGAGTTGATGGACTCATTTATCTTTGAAGCTTCCGCAGTTATTTAGTTTAGATGGCCTTCAGCCATATTATTTGTGTAATAGATACTCTTTATGAGGACCTCGATGTAATAAGTGTGTGATTGAACTCTATTATAATTCCTCGAGTACTGTGTGTGTCAGCATACCGATCCAGGGATGACACTTAAGCACAGAGACTTCAGTCCATTGGGATTGTGGTCGCTACAAATGCATTGAGTATACGGCATGCCCTTAATCTTATCACCACCATTGCCCCTCTCCTATGTCTGTCTGCCTACTCTTTCTTAGGGCATCTCCAACGGTAACGCACAAAAAACATCCCGCATTTATCCGCGAATAGGGGGACCAATCCGCGAGCATGAATGCGGGAGACAACCATCCAATGCTAGCCGCGTATATTTTCATAACAACTCAAACCAACCGGACGAAATTCATGCAAACAAGTCCAGATTTCATATAAATACAACAAGATTTCATATAAACATACCAGATTTCATATAAACATGACGGATTTCAGTACAAATACATCAAAGCGGTCCTAGGTGGGCTCAGGAGTATAATTAATACCTAATCTAAATGATTGCCGGCGTCCTGTCCCCATGTGTGGCCATGAACCAAGAGAACGGAAGCTTCGCCTTTTCCAGCTCCGCCTCGGCGCCCTCCAGGTCTACTTCCGTGACCTTCGCATCTGAAGCCCTGGGAATTGAAGCTGCACGCCTCCATGTCGCCCACAAGTCGCCTCCAAGCGACTAATTGACCGAAGATGTTGAGCCCACCAAGCTTAGCGTCGACGGGAGGGGAGGAGCGGTGGCCTTCCTGGGACACGAACGACGGCGACCTATCATGGACTACTCTTCCTCGCTGTCGGTGGTGCTCGCAGACGTGTCGGCTTCTTCGTGGTTGTGGCACCAAGGCACAGTCTCGGTGATGTCCTCCTCGTCAGTGTCACCTAACAATGCTTCGCTCGCGCCGTCATCACACTCTTTGCCAACGGCCTCCACCTCCGCGACCCGCACCGGTACCGCCAGCGGGGGAGACAGATCTCGTGGGTGGACCGAGGACTCGAGCAGTGCCTCCTGCTTCATCAGGTCCGCGTCCGACGCGATCGCCCTACCTGCGGTGACCTGCTCCTCCGCCTGCAGATGCTCCTAGAGGAGGTTGTGGTTGTAGTTGGCGTCGCCTTGCGCTTCCCGAAACTGCTCCTCCTGCTCCTCCCGCACCATGTCCATATAATGGGCATGGGCCTTGCCGATGGTCAGGGTGCAATGCACCGATGAGGGTGGAGAGGAGGAGGAGGGTGCCGCGGAGGAAGATGAGAGTGGCGCTGGTGCGTCGCGGGAGGCGCCCTCAATTTGCATCTTATGGCTGCCTGCCGTCATGCTAGTCAGCAGCAATGGCGGCCATGACCTTCTTCTTCTCCGACGTAAGCCCGTCCCAGAGAGCTTTGGCAGTGGAGGGATCCATGGAGGGGGTGGTGTGGAGAGGGATGACTATGGCTATGGCACCGGGGCAACGGTTTATATAGCACCGGTGGGCGGTAGACGGATGGACGGACGGGGGGCGCCGAAGGAAACGCCTCGGCAACAGCGTGCCATCAATGCGGGCGGCAGGTGGACGTGGGTGTCTGTCGTGTCGTTTGAATGCTCGGTAGTCGTCTGCATCGAGAAGCGGCGTGGGCGGCGCTCTCTCGGCCGGCGCGCCGCTTTAATGCTGGGGCCTGAGCGGCCGCGTCCGCTCCGAGCGGGCATGAATGCGGGCGCTGACGCTCTGGAGCGATGCTGACCGAAAACGTGCGGGGGGGGGGAGGTTTTTTTGGTGGGCCAGAGCAGTCAGAAGCGGGCTTGGGAGCGGTCCGTTCTCCTGCAAACCTCTCCCACTTTTGTCTCCAGTTTGCAGGAGAAATCGCGTTCGGACCACTCTGCAGACCGATACAGGTCGGCGTCGGATGGCTTCCGTGGTCCGAACAGACTGATCCGAATGGTTGTGGGAGGTTTATGAGTCCGCCTTGGAGATGCTCTTATGACCATGCTGCCAAATACTTTACCCTGACAGTTTTCTGTTCAAAGGTGAAAGGCGTGTAAGAGCATCTCCAGCCGCGCCCCCAACAGACCCCCCAAGGCAATTTTTTAGCGCCGGCGGCTAAAAATCGGCCCAGTCGCGCCCCCAGGATCTCATTTAGCGCTGGTTTGGGCCAAATTAATAGCCGGTGACCCCGAGCAGAACCCAAGCACCCGGGTGTAGTCTGGGGGCGCCGGCAAAAGCGAAAAGGGGCGTGGAGCCACTCTGTCGGCGAGAGGAGGCCCTTTTCCCGTCGTTTCCTCCCGCTTCTCCCCCCTCGCCTTCCCTCTCATTCTCCATTCCTCCTGCCAATCTCCTCCTCCTCCCTTCCAAGCCGGGCGCCATGCCACCGAAGAAGTACGTGTTCCCCCGCGCTGTGATGGATACCACAACCGCCGCTGCCGCCCAGCCAAAGCAAAGGAAGCAGAGTGCGCCACCGTCCAAGCCCCCAGGCATGAGCAACGCCGACTAGAAGGCGGAAGTGCAGCGCCGGGAAGCCGTCACTGCTGATAGGCGCAAACAGGGTCAAGAAGGCCCAGGACAGGGCGGCTGTCGGTGTCAAAACCGGCGGATCTCGGATAGGGGGTCCCGAACTGTGCGTCTAGGCGGATGGTAATAGGAGACAAGGGACACGATGTTTTTACCCAGGTTCGGGCCCTCTCGATGGAGGTAAAACCCTACTCCTGCTTGATTAATATTGATGATATGGGTAGTACAAGAGTAGATCTACCACGAGATCAGAGAGGCTAAACCCTAGAAGCTAGCCTATGGTATGATTGTCGTTCGTCCTACGGACTAAAACCCTCCGGTTTATATAGGCACCGAAGAGGGTTAGGGTTACACAGAGTCGGTTACAATGGTAGGAGATCTACATATCCGTATCGCCAAGCTTGCCTTCCACGCCAAGGAAAGTCCCATCCGGACACGGGACGAAGTTTCAATCTTGTATCTTCATAGTCCAGGAGTCCGGCCAAAGGCTATAGTCCGGCCATCCGGACACCCCCCTAATCTAGGACTCCCTCAGTAGCCCCTGAACCAGGCTTCAATGATGACGAGTCCGGCGCACAAGTTGTCTTCGGCATTGCAAGGCGGGTTCCTCCTCCGAATACTTCATAGAAGACTTTGAACACAAGGATAGTGTCCGGCTCTGCAAAATAAGTTCCACATACCACCGTAGAGAGAATAATATTTACAGAAATTCAATCTGCTGACATATTCCGCGGCGTGACATCACACCACGGCCAAGCCTTTATTCGAATCGTTTTTACTGTCCCACCTCAGCGCGTTTAGCGAGGCGGTTTCCTTGGCACGTCTTGTCAAAGTGGAGATCGTGTGCCCTTATTCCGGGATTCTCATCAATACGGGCGTGGGTAACCCAAACGCGCCATTGATTACGGCGCTTGGGAGACAAGCGAGTTTTACCAGGCTGGTGGGGACGCATAGCTTCGTCCGTCCATATAAGGGGATAAGGATCCACCTTTTTACCTACGCCTTCTTCCTCCTTTGCTCATCCATTTCCGCGCACTCGAGCCCCAGCGCCCAAGTCCGCACATCTCGCGTCAACCTTCCCCAGCCATGTCCGGAGTGGGAGGCAAGTGGATGGCCTCCTTCGCCACGGAGGGGCACATTAAAAGGCTGCGGAAGGCCGGATACTTGTCCAGCGACATCGAGCATCGGCTCCCCGACAAGGGGCAGCTTATCCCCACCCCCAGGCCCCATGAGAGGGTGGTGTTCCTCACCCACTTCCTCCACGGACTAGGTTTTCCACTTCACCCATTTGTCCGGGGGCTCATGTTCTACTACGGCCTAGATTTCCACGATCTGGCCCCGAATTTCATCCTCAACATCTCGGCGTTCAACGTCGTGTGCGAGGCCTTCCTCTGCATCCAGCCCCACTTCGGCTTATGGCTGAAGACCTTCAATGTCAAGCCGAAGGTAGTGGGCGGCCGCCAAGCGGAGTGCGGAGGTGCCATGGTGGGCAAGATGGCCAATGTCCTATGGCTCAAGGGCTCCTTCGTGGAGACCATAAAGGGGTGGCAATCAGGGTGGTTCTACATCACCGAGCCGTGTGACCCTAAATGGGTGGCGGCCCCCAAATTTTGATCTGGCTTCCCTACATGGCTCACCTCCTGGAAGGAGTCGGGCCTGATGTGGAGTAATTCAGAAGAGCTGATCGTACTCCAAACCTGCGTCCAAAACCTGGTGAACAAGAAGCTCAAACTCGTCAACGTAGTCCAGGTCATGCTCAGACGCCGGATCCTCCCGTGCCAACAACAGGCCTTCAACTTGTGGGAGTTTGATCCGGCACAACACCAAACCTTGAGCAGGCTCTTCGACACTACATACGAAGATGCCTGGAAGGTGCTATTCAAGGGCGCCGAGGCTCCCGCATCCGCTACCGAAGATCGCGGATTCAGCTCGCAGCGTCAAGCCAGCGAGGTAAGCTATTTTACCCTTTACAGGACACTTGTTTTTCATAGTTTGACTCTATGCGGGATCTAAACTCCCTTACCTTTGACAGGCCTGGCAAAAGACGTCCGGGCAGGTTAACTGTCCGGCTCCCTTGCCAGAAGACCCAGCGGACGCCCGATTAACGGAGCTGCTGGTTTCGGCACCTCACGTGGTGCCGGAGAAGAAGGCCAAGAAGAAGGCCACGGGAACTCGAAGGAGTTCCCGACGCCAGGTTTTGCCGGACTCATCGTCCGATGACTCCGAGGTGGACTCCTCCCGCAAAGATGAGGAGGAGGAAAAAGAGGCCTCTCCCCTAGCGGGGGGAGAGAAGAAAAGGAAGGCTGCCCCAACTGGGGAGTCCGGAGGGTCCAAGAAGGGAAGGACCCTTCCTCCGGACGGCTCCACCAACGCCGACGACGGCGAAGAGGAGTGGCCACCGAGGGTTAAGCCCCTGGCGAAATCGTAAGTGTCCGGATACCAGAATAACTCATGGCATTTGATTTGTCGCACAGTATCTCCTAACGCCGAATATAACCCTGCAGCCCGCCCAAGGACGAGCTCGACGCTTCAACGAGTGGCTCCCTGGCTTCATCAGACGTGAATAGCACCTCACTTCCGGTTGCCTCCTCTCCTCGCGCTGCGGATAACACCGAGGTGGGGTCCCAAAAGGGGCCCAGCCAGGAGGAGGTGGTCCAGGAGGCGCCGCAAGGCAACCTCTCAGACTCCAAGCGCAAGGGGGATAAAACCCCAAAGGGCTCTAAGTCCGGACCTGCGCCGGACTCCGCACCGGAACCTTCAGTGGTTCCGGAGTCCGGCAGGCGGCCCCTTCATAAGAAGGGCGAGACTACGACACCGGTGACCTCCGTCCAACCGGAGGCACCAGATAACTTGCTGGAGGCGCTTAACAGCGCCTCCATTGACGAGGAGCACCGCACTGTTATGAGTGTGGTGATCCAGAAAGTTCAGTCCGCCAAGAGCGGGCTGACTGAAGCCTGTGCCAGCCTTCTAACAGGCTTTGAGGTATGTATTTAAGATATGTAAAAATATTACTGCATAGACAGTAGCCCCTGATGCTCAGTTTGGTGTTCAGAAAGAAAAGTCGAACTGGGGATCTAAAAAGATGTACGCAGGAGTCTAACAAAAGTATGTCAATATGGGGAATGCAGGCTGCGCAGCTGACCTCTGCCGCACTGACTGCGGAGGTCAATGCATTGAAGCAGAGCCTCGAGCGGTCCGAGAACGAGCTCGGCCTTGCCAAAAAGCAGCTCGAGGACAAGGAAGGTAAGCAATACCTTATGGAAGTATATAAAAGATGTGGTTGCAAAAAATGACAGGAATAACATGAGTATTATAGGGGCCATGAATGAGGTGGCGACCCTGAAGGAAGTGGTGTCCAAGGCCTAAAGCAATGCGGCCACGGAGCGCACCGAGCGAGAGAAACAGGAGGCGCGGGTGGCGGAGATGCGGAAAGAGCTCCACGCTCTCGTGGAAAAACACGAGAGTTTGGAGCGTGACTCAAAGACTCGAGAGTCTGAGCTCGCCTCGTCCCTTGAGAGCGCCAAAGCCGCTAAGGCCGAAGCCCAAAAAGCCCTCCAGGAAATTGAGGCATTGAAGAAGATGGCGGCGGGTAAGGCATTCTTTATGCAAAGCAAGCACGTGAAAGTGAATTATCTGTTACTTACCCGAATCCGGAGCTCTCCAGGAGCATTCGTAGATCTGCCCTGCAGTGTGTCCGATGCTGCCATGTTCTACCGAGCCGAGGAGGGGAGCTCGACAGAGAAGGTGTTTTGGTCTCAGTATGCTGAGGCCGGACATCCGGTGCCCTTGAGCGACCAGCTGAAGCAGCTGGTCGAGCTCCATAAGGTGGCCGAACAGGCCATGAAGGGCCTCATAGTTCGGCTGTGGCCTAAGGAAGCCATGCCTGGGAGCTACTTCGGGCTGGTGAGGTGGCTGGTAGACGCATGTCCATGGATTGAAGTCGTCAAGCGCTCCATCTGCATCGAAGGTGCCCGTAGGGCCCTTTCCCATGCTAAAGTGCACTGGGGCAAGATGGACGCTGAGAAGCTTGTGACGGACAGACTGCCGCTGGGCAGGGAGTATCGCAAGCCCGAGATGTATTATGAGGGCGTCCTGAAGGGTGCCCGCCTTATAGCGGGTGAATACTCCAAAGATGTAATTTTTGAGTAAACTCGCATTAGTTATCCTGTACGCTGAAAACTTGTTCATATGCGCTAAGCAACGCTTGTCAATTTAAAATATTACCTTCTGTGCGGCCGTTTATTAAATTTGAGATATGGCGAGTTGTCGGCTTCTGCCCCCATGCCACGAGTGCTGGGGTGTTCGGGATGAACTTGAGCGCTCTTTTTCCCATTCTTGGGTCCTTCGAGGGAGGCGCTCAACGCAATGAACAAGGCAACCGGACTATAATGCTTGAACACTCTCACTTAGCCATAGAATTCTATAATTTTAAATTTCGGCGAAGCCCCTAGTATTCGAAAGACTGAGTTCGGGGCGCTATCCATGCCTGGGCCGGACAAAGCCAACTCCTCGCTCTAAGCGGCATAAGTCTTTAGGGACTCGAAAACCTCTCGAAGAGCAACCGGCTCTCGCCCTATCATGACGGTCAGTTTTAGCTTTCTCCACTGAGGTGCTTAACCTTGCTCAACCGGGGCACAATCGCAGTGGTTCTCCCAGTGCTACCTTAGCCGATATAACGGAACGTAAGGTACCAAAACATGGGAGCCAGGCAAACCCAACTATTGACCCAAGACATGATTCGGAGTCGATGCATATAATGCTATAAGTTCGGGGTGCCGCACTTGTGAAAGTGTTCGGACTTATCACACCATATTTTGGGGTACTTAAGCCCCTGGTGTATTTGGTCGTACCAAAGTGTACGGGTGCAACATGTCATAAGTGAACATATATAAAAATAGGAATGCAATAATAGGCAGAAACTATGTATGGTTTATTCAAAAAGGCTGCGGTAAAAGCAGAACGATACAAATAGTGTGATAAGCAATGGACGGGACTATTTGACATGTCCCCCTCCAGGGGCGAGCTGCGGGATGATATGTGAAACAAGTATACTGCTCGTTATAGAGACCACCTGGACACTCGACGTAGCTTTCTGCTTCCCTGGCTGTAGCATCGTGTGTTTCAGCGATTCTACTGCCGGACAGGGCTTCTTGAGAACGGAGTCCTGAAAGTAAGAAAAAAAAAGAATGACACAATCGGGAGCCCCTGGTGCGGTTGAGCCGCATTCTGGGCCTGCCGTGGTCGTGCCCCTCCCTCTATGCCCATGATATTTCCAGAGCGTAATTATGTACTCGTAGTACTGGTTTCGCAATTTCGCGAGGGTTGGGATTGGAGCCGCATTGCTACGCGTGCTCGGAACGTGCCAGGCGGTCTTGTTGTAGCTTACTCCAGGCGCGCTTGACGGTGTCCGGACATTTCATAGCCAGACTAGAGAATTGCCTTGAGAGGTTGCTTTGTACTTTCGCCGCGAGGGCCGCCGTATGCTTCTCCGTTCGAAGAGAGCGTTCAGTGTTTCCGATGACCGTAATGACTCCTCGAGGGCCTGGCATCTTGAGCTTGAGGTATGTGTAGTGCGGCACCGCATTGAACTTTGCAAATGCGGTTTGTCCGAGCAGTGCGTGATAGCCGCTGTGGAACGGGACTATGTCTAAGATTAACTCCTCGCTTCGGAAGTTATCTGGGGATCCGAACACCACTTCAAGTGTAACTGAGCCTGTACAGTTGGCCTCTACACCTGGTATGACGCCTTTAAAGGTCGTTTTTGTGGGTTTAATCCTTGAGGGGTCTATGCCCATTTTGCGCACTGTATCCTGATAAAGCAGGTTCAGGCTGCTGTCCATCAGGACTCTAGTGAGGTGAAATCCGTCAACGATTGGGTCTAGAACCAATGAGGCGAATCCGCCATGGCGGATGCTAGTGGGGTGGTCCCTTCGATCAAAAGTGATCGGGCAGGAGGACCACGGATCGAACTTTGGGGCGACTAGCTCCATCTCATATACGTCCCTTAGTGCACACTTCCGCTCCCTTTTGGGTATGTGGGTTGCGTATATCATGTTCACTGTCCGCACTTGTAGGGGGAAGCCCTTCTGTCCTCTATTGTTCGGCGGTCGGGGCTCCTCCTCGTCGTTGCTATGTAGCCCCTTGTCATTGTTTTCGGCATTTAACTTGCCTGCCTGCTTGAACACCCAACAATCCCTGTTGGTGTGGTTGGCTGGTTTTTCGGGGGTGCCGTGTATCTGGCACGAGCGATCGAGTATTTGGTCCAAATTGGACGGGCCCGGAGTATTTCTTTTGAATGGCTTTTTCCGCTGACCAGGTTTTGAGCCTCTGAATCCGGCATTGACTGTCGTATCTTCAGCATTATTGCCATTAATGCGGCGCTTGTGCTTGTTGCGACGCGACCTGCCGTTGCTGTCCTTGGTATCCGAATTACCAGGGCTCTTGGTCACGTTGTTACTGCGAGCTAGCCAGCTATCCTCTCCCGTGCAAAAGCGGGTCATGAGTGTTGTGAGGGCTGCCATGGATTTCGGCTTTTCCTGTCCTAGGTGCCGGGCAAGCCACTCGTCGCGGATGTTATGTTTGAAGGCTGCAAGGGCCTCTACATCCGGACAGTCGACGATTTGATTTTTCTTGGTTAGGAACCGTGTCCAGAATTGTCTGGCCGATTCCTCTGGCTGCTGAATTATGTGGCTTAGGTCATCGGCGTATGGTGGTCGCACATAAGTGCCCTGGAAATTGTCGAGGAATGCATCTTCCAGGTCTTCCCAACAACCAATTGACTCTGCTGGCAAGCTATTAAGCCAATGCCGAGTTGGTCCTTTAAGCTTGAGTGGGAGGTATTTGATGGCGTGTAGATCATCACCGCAGGCCATGTGGATATGAAGGAGGTAGTCCTCGATCCATACTGCAGGATCTGTTGTGCCATCGTATGATTCAATGTTTACGGGTTTGAAACCCTCAGGGATTTGATGATCCATCACTTTGTCTGTGAAGCATAGTGGGTGTGTGGCGCCCCTGTACTGGGCTATATCACGACGTAGCTCAAATGAGCTTTGTCTACTGTGTTCGGCTCGGCCGGATTTGCTATATCTGGCATGACGGTTATCGTCGCGTGTAGTGAGGCGCCCACGTGATCCATAGATCGATCTTGTTTGCCTTGTCTTGTCCTCCAATATATCTTGCAGGTCTGGCGCATTTCCCTGTGCCTTGGTACTTTTTGAGCGGCGCCGGGGTGTGGCTTGAGTGGAGGGCCGAGAGGCCTCTCTGTCGCGGCCACGAGGTGGCCGGTCGGCCGTATCATGCGCTGGTGATGTAGGTTTAGGTGCTTCCTCCTCTAATTGGGGTAGCAGCCTGCGTTTTGGGTAGCTCTTGGAGGGGCGTTCGAGTTCATACTCTTCGGCCGCAAGGACTTCAGTCCATCTGTCAGCTAGCAAGTCTTGGTCAGCTCTAAGCTGTTGCTGCTTGTCGTGGCCATAAGCCTGCGTTTGAAACGCTCCTGTTCGACGGGATCCTCAGGCACGATAAATTCGTCATCGTCGAGGCTTGCCTCGTCTTCGAAGGGAGGCATGTAATTATCATCCTCTACCTCTCTGTCTGCCGCTCTCTCATGAGGGTTGGCTTCTCGGTCCTCCTGCACTAAATCCTGCTGCAGGGGGTTGTCTTCGGCACTGTCCGGGGTGTTATTATCTCCCGTGCCAGAATCACCATTTTTGCTATGGCGGGATTTAGAGCGGCGCCGCTGACGCCGGCGCTTAGGCTGTTTCTTGGAGGGGTCATCCTCCGTTGTTCCATCGCCATTCCCATCTTTTGGGGTGTCCACCATGTATATGTCGTATGACGAGGTGGCCTTCTAGTGCCCTGTAGGCACTGGTTCTTGGTCGTCTCCTGCATCGTCGTCCATACCGTCGATGTCTTCGGAGTCGAAGTCGAGCATGTCGGTTAAATCATCGACAGTGGCTACGAAGTGGGTGGTGGGTGGGCTTTGAATTTCTTCGCCGTCCGCATCCCAACCTTCCTTACCATAGTCCGGCTAGGGCTCTTGAGGGAGTCCTGGACTAGGGGGTGTCCGGATAGCCGGACTATCATCATTGGCCGGACTCCAAGACTATGAAGATGCAAGATTGAAGACTTCGTCCTGTGTTCGGATGGGACTTTCCTTGGAGTGGAAGGCAAGCTTGGAAATACGGATATGTAGATCTCCTACCATTGTAACCGACTCTGTGTAACCCTAGCCCTCTCCGATGTCTATATAAACCAGAGGGTTTTAGTCCATAGGACGAACAACAATCATACCATAGGCTAGCTTCTAGGGTTTAGCCTCCTTGATCTCGTGGTAGATTCACTCTTGTACTACCCATATCATCAATATCAATCAAGCAGGAGTAGGGTTTTACCTCCATCGAGAGGGCCCGAACTTGGGTAAAAACATCGTGTCCCTTGTCTCCTGTTACCATCCGCCTAGACCACAGTTCGGGACCCCCTACCCGAGGTCCGCCTGTTTTGACACCGACATTGGTGCTTTCATTGAGAGTTCCTCTGTGTCGTCACCGATAGGCTTGATGGCTCCTTCGATCCTCATCAAGAACGCGGTCCAGGGTGAGACTTTTCTCCCCGGACAGATCTTCGTATTTGGTGGCTTTGCACTGCAGGCCAATTCGCTTGGCCATCTGGAGCAGATCGAAAGCTACGCCCCTGGCCATCATGTCAGATGAAGTCTAAACTTCACGGCTGACATCTGTGGAGACTTGATGTTCGATGGATTCGAGCCACAGCCAAGCGCGCCGCACTGCCTCGATGGGCATGATTTAGCTCTGCTGCCGGACAGTGCCCTGGAGGCCGCACATGAGTCCGCTCCGACCCTTAATTTGGAGCCGACCGCGCAGATCGAGGACGGGTGGCTAGACACCGCCTTGGGGGCTGCAACCTCTACGGCGATGGAGCCGAATACTAACCTTGTCCCTTGCGATGCTCATGACTCCGAGGTGCCGGACTCCTCACCGGACTCCGAACCTCCTCGCCGGACTCCGAACCTTCTGCACCCCCTCCAATCGAATCCGATTGGGCGCTGATCATGGAGTTCACTGCCGCGGACATCTTTCAACACTCACCTTTTGGCGACATCCTGAATTCGCTAAAGTATCTCTCGCTATCAGGAGAGCCTTGGCCGAATTGTGGTCAGGATGGTTGGGATGCGGACGACGAAGAAATTCAAAGCCCACCCACCACCCACTTTGTAGCCACTGTCGACGATCTAACCGACATGCTAGACTACGACTCCGAAGACATCGACGGTATGGACGACGATGTCGGATACGACCAAGAACCAGCGCCTACGGGACACTGGAAGACCACCTCGTCATACGACATATATATGGTGGACATCCCAAAGGATGGGAATGGCGAGGAAGCAGTGGAGGAAGACTCCTCCAAGAAACAGCCCAAGCGCCGGCGTCAGCGGCGCCGCTCTAAATCCCGCGACAGCAAGAATGGAGATTCCGGCACCGGAGATAATAACACCCCAGAGAGTGCCGAAGAGAACCCCCTCCAGCAAGATTCAGCACAGGAGGGCGGAGAAGCCAGCCCTCATGAGAGAGCGGCAGACGAAGAGGTAGAGGATGATAATTACATGCCTCCCTCCGGAGACGAGGCGAGCCTCAACGACGACGAATTCGTCGTGCCCGAGGATCCCATCGAACAAGAGCGTTTCAAATGCAGGCTAATGGCCACGGCGAACAGCCTAAAGAAAAAGCAGCAACAGCTTAGAGCTGATCAAGACCTGCTAGCCGACAGATGGACTGAAGTCCTTGCGGCCGAAGAGTATGAACTCGAACGCCCCTCCAAAAGCTAGCCCAAACACAAGTTGCTCCCCCGATTAGAGGAGGAGGCATATAAACCTGCATCACCAGAGCGCAATACGGCTGACCGACCACCTCGTGGCCGCGACAGAGAGGCCTTTAGACCCTCCATTAGAACCGTACCCCGGCACCGCTCGAAGAGTACGAAGCCACGGGGGAATGCGCCGAACTTGCGGGACATATTGGAGGATAAGGCAAGACAATCAAGATCGATCTACGGATCGCGTGGGCGCCCCACGATGCACGACGACGACCGTCGCGCCAGATACAGCAACTCCGGCCGGGCCGAACATAGTAGACAAAGCTCACTTGAGCTACGTCGTGATATAGCCCAATATAGAGGCGCCGCACACCCACTATGCTTCACAGATGAGGTAATGGATCATCAAATCCCCGAAGGGTTTAAACCCGTGAACATTGAATCCTACGATGGCACAGCAGACCCCGCGGTTTGGATCGAAGACTATCTCCTTCATACCCACATGGCCCGCGGTGACGATCTTCACGCCATCAAATATCTCCCACTCAAGCTTAATGGACCAGCTCGGCATTGGCTTAACAACTTGCCAGCAGAATCAATTGGGTGTTGGGAAGACCTGGAAGCCGCATTCCTTGACAACTTCCAGGGCACATATGTGCGACCACCAGACGCCGATGACCTAAGCCACATAATTCAGCAGCCAGACGAATCGGCCAGACAGTTCTGGACACGGTTCTTAACAAAGAAAAATCAAATCTTCGACTGTCCAGATGCAGAGGCCCTCGCAGCCTTCAAACATAACATCCGCGACGAGTGGCTTGCCCGGCACCTAGGACAGGAAAAGCCAAAATCCATGGCAGCCCTCACATCACTTATGACCCGCTTCTGCGCGGGAGAGGACAGCTGGCTAGCCCGCAGTAACAACCTCAGCAAAAATTCTGGCAGTCCGGATACCAAGGACCGCAATGGCAGGTCGCGTCGCAACAAAAACAAACGCCGCGTTAACGGCGATAACACTGAGGATACGGCAGTCAACGCCGGATTCAGAGGCTCTAAACCTGGTCAGCGGAAAAAGCCATTCAAAAGAACTACTCCGGGTCCGTCCAATTTGGACCGAATACTTGACCGCTCTTGCCAGATACATGGCACCCCCGAAAAACTAGCTGATCACACCAACAGGGATTGTTGGGTATTCAAGCAGGCAGGCAAGTTAATTGCCAAAAACAATGACAAGGGGCTGCATAGCGAGGACGAGGAAGAGACCCGGCCGCCGAACAATAGAGGACAGAAGGGTTTCCCCCCACAAGTGCGGATGGTGAACATGATATACGCAACTCACATACCCAAGAGGGAGCGGAAGCGTGCACTCAGGGACGTATACGCGATGGAGCCAGTCGCCTCGAAGTTCAACCCATGGTCCTCCTGCCCGATCACTTTTGATCGAAGGGACCACCCCACTAGTATCCGCCATGGTGGATTCACCGCATTGGTTTTAGACCCAATCGTCGATGGATTTCACCTCATTAGAGTCCTGATGGACGGCGGCAGCAGCCTGAACCTGCTTTATCAGGATACAATGCGCAAGATGGGCATAGACCCCTCCAAGATAAAACCAACAAAGACGACCTTCAAAGGCGTCATACCAGGTGTAGAGGCCAATTGTACAGGCTCAGTCACACTTGAAGTGGTCTTCGGATCTCCGGATAATTTCTGAAGCGAGGAGTTAATCTTCGACATAGTTCCGTTCCGCAGCGGCTATCATGCTCTGCTCGGACAAACCGCGTTCACAAAGTTCAACGCGGTGCCGCACTATGCATACCTCAAGCTCAAGATGCCAGGCCCTCGAGGAGTCATCACGGTCAACGGAAATACTGAACGCTCCCTCCGAACGGAGGAACATACAGCGGCTCTCGCGGCAGAAGTACGGAGCAGCCTCTTAAGGCAATTCTCGAGTCCGGCCATTAAACGACCGGATACGGCTAAGCGCGCCCGGAGTAACCTACAACAAGACCACCTGGCACGATCCGAGCACACGTAGCAATGCGGCCCCAACCCCCGCACTCGCAAAACTGCAAGACTGGTCCTTCGCGTACATCATTACGCTCTGGAGATACCATGGGTATAGGGGGAGGGGCACGACCACGACAGGCCCAGAGTGCGTCTCAACCACACAAAGGGCTCCCAAGTGTGTCATCTTTTTTTTTTCTTTCTTTCTTATCCACAGGACTCCATTTACTAGAAGCCCTGTCCGGTAGTAGATCTGTCGGACTCACGATGCAACAGCCAGGGAAGGAGAAAGGCTACAATGAACACTCAGGTGGTCTCCATTACGAGCATTAAATCTGTTTTATACACCATTCCGCAGCCTACCCCTGGAGGGGGACATGTTTAATAGTATCATCCCTTGCTTACCGCACTATTTGTATCGTCCTGCATTCATGGCAGTATTTCTGGAATAAACAATGCATCGCTCTTTGCTTATAATTGCATTCCTTTCTTATACATATGTTCATTTATGACATGTTGCATCCGTACACTCCGGTACGGCCAAATACACCAGGGGCTTAAGTTCCCCACATTATGGTGTGATAAGTCCGAACACTTTCACAAGTGCGGCACCCCGAACTTATAGCATTATATGCATCGGCTCCGAATCATGTCTTGGGTCAATAGTTGGGTTTGCCCGGCTCCCATGTTTTGGTACCTTACGTTCCGTTGTATCGGCTAAGGTAGCACTGGGAGAACCACTGCGATTGCGCCCCGGTTGAGCTGGGCGAGCGCCTCAGTGGAGAAAGCTAAAACTGACCGTCATGATACGGCGAGAGCTGGTCGCTGTTCGAGAGGTTTTTTCGAGTCCCTAAAGACTTATGCCGCTTCGAGCGAGGAACCGGCTTTGTCCGGCCCAGGCGTGGATAGCGCCCCGAACTCGGTCTTCCGAACACTAGGGGCTTCGCCGAAATTTAAAATTATAGAATTCTATGGCTAAGTGAGAGTGTTCAAGCATTATAAGTCCGGTTGCCTTGTTCGTTGTGTTGCATGCCTCCCTAGACGGACCCAAATATGGGAACAAGAGCGCTCAAGTTTATCCCGAACACCCCAGCACTAGTGGCATGGGGGCTGAAGCCGACGACTTGCCATCTCTCAGATTTGATAAACGGCCGCACAGAAGGTAATATTTTAAATTAACAAGCGTTGCTTAGCGCATATAAACAAAGTTTTCAGCGCACAAGATAACAAAATGCGAGTCTACTCAAATATTACATCTTTGGAGCACTCACCCGCAATCATGCGGGCACCCTTCAGGACACTCTTATAATACATTTCGGGCATGCGATACTCCTTGCCCGCCGGTGGCGCGTCCGTCACAAGCTTCTCAGCGTCCATCCTGCCCCAGTGCACCTTTGCACGGGCAAGGGCCCGACGAGCACCTTCAATGCAGGCGGAGTGCTTGACGACTTCAACCCAGGGACACGCATCCACTAGCCGCCGCACCAGGCCGAAGTAGCTCCCAGGCATGGCCTCCCCAGGCCACAGCCGAACTATGAGGCCCTTCATGGCCTGTTCGGCCACCTTGTGGAGCTCGACCAGCTGCTTCAGCTGGTCGCTAAGGGGCACCGGATGTCCGACCTCAGCATACTGAGACCAGAAGACCTTCTCCGTCGAGCTCCCCTCCTCGGCTCGGTAGAAAGCGGCAGCGTCGGACATGCTGCGGGGCAGATCTGCGAACGCTCCTGGAGAGCTCCGAATTCGGCTAAGTAATAGGTAATTCACATTCACATGCTTGCTTTGCATGAAAAATGCCTTACCCACCACTATTTTCTTCAAATCCTTGACTTCTCGGAGGGCCTTGTGGGCTTCGGCCTTAGCGGCTTTGGCACTCTCAAGAGCCGACGCAAGCTCGGACTCGCGAGTCTTCGAGTCACGCTCCAAACTCTCGTGCTTTTCCACGAGAGCCTGGAGCTCTTGTTGTACCGCCGCCACCCGTGCCTCCTGCTTCTCTCGCTCGGCTCGTTCCGCGGCCGCATTGCGTTCGGCCGCGGACACCGCCTCCTTCAGGGTCGCCACCTCGTTTGTGGCCCCTGTAGTACCCATGTTATCCTTGTTATTTCTCTTGCAACCAAATCCTTTTCTGTAAGGTACAAATTTAATACGGTGTTACTCACCTTCCTTGTCCTCGAGCTGCTTCTTGGCATGGCCGAGCTCGCTCTCGGACCGCTCGAGGCTCTGCTTCAAAGCATTGACCTCCGCAGTCAGTGCGGCAGAGGTCAGCAGCGTAGCCTGCAATCCCATATTGACATATTTTAGAACTCCTGCATATATATTTTTAGATCCTCAGTCCGGCTTTTCTTTCCGAACACCGAACCGAGCATCAGGGGCTACTGTCTATATGGTATTCTATTACATATCTTTAAATTCTTACCTCAAAGCCTGTTAGAAGGCTGCTGCAGGCTTCGGTCAGCCCGCTCTTGGCGATTTGAACCTTCTGAATCACCGCACTCATGACAGTGCGGTGTTCCTCTTTGATGGAAGCGCTGTTGAGCGCCTCCAGCAAGTTATCCAGCACCTCCGGTTGGACAGAGGCCGCCGGTGTCACGGCCTTGCCCTTCTTACGAAGGGGCCGCTCGCCGGACTCCGGAACCACTGCGGGTTCCGGTGCGGAGTCCGGTGGAGAGTCCGGGAGGTTGCCTTGCGGCACCTCAGGGCCTCCTCCTCCTGGCGGGTCCCTTCCCGGGATCCCACCTCGGCGTCGTCAGCGTCACGGGGGGTGGAGGCGGTCAGAAGAGAATCCATATCCGACGTGCCCAAGGACCCGCTCGACGAAGCGGGAAGATCGTCCTTGGCCGGACTACAGGTTGTATGCGGCATTAGAAAGACACCGTGTGGCAAAAAGGAAAATCATAAATTATCTAGGAGTCCGGATACTTACGATCTCGCCAGGGGCTTGGCCCTTGAGGGTCACTCCTCGTTGACGTCGCCAACGTTGGCAGAGTAGTCAGGGGGAAGGGTCCTTCCCTTCTTGGACCCTTCGGCCTCCCTCGTTTGGGAGGCCTTCCTCTTCTTCTCTCCCCCCGCTGGGGGAGAAGCCTCTTTCTTCTCCTCCTCGTCTTCAGGGGAGGAGTCCGCCTCGGAGTCATTGGACGATGAGTCCGATATCACCTGACGCCGGGAACTCCTTCGGGTTCCCGTGGCCTTCTTCTTGGCCTTTTTCTCCGGCACCACGTAAAGTGCCGGGACCAGCAGCCTTGTTAGACGGGCGTCCGCTGGGTCTTCTGGAAGGGAGCCGGACAGTTAACATGTCCGGACGTCTTCTGCCAGTCCTGTTAAAGGCATTGGGAGTTTAGATCCCGCATAGAGTCAAACTATGAAAAGCAAATGTCCCATAAAGGATAACGTAGCTTACCTTGCCAGCCGAACGTTGCGTGCTGAATCCGCGATCTTCGGTTGCGGATGCGGGAGCTTCGGCGCCCTTGAACAACACCCTCCAGGCCGCTTCGTACGTCGTGTCAAAGAGCCCGCTCAGAGTCCGGTGCTGTGCCGGATCAAACTCCCACAAATTGAAGTTCCGTTGCTGGCAGGGGAGGATCCAGCGGACGAGCATGACCTGGATCACGTTGACAAGCTTGAGCTTCTTGTTCACCAGGGTCTGGAGACAGGACTGGAGTCCGGTCAGCTCTTCCGAACTACCCCAAAGCAAGCCCTTCTCTTTCTAGGAGGTGAGCTGCATGGGGATGCCAGATCTGAATTCGGGGGCCACTGCCCATTTAGGGTCACGCAGCTCGGTGATGTAGAACCACCCCGATTGCCACCCTTTGATGGATTCCACGAAGGCACCCTCAAGCCAAGTAATGTTGGGCATTTTGCCCACCATGGCGCCTCCGCACTCCGCTTGGCTGCCCTTCACAACCTTCGGCTTGACATTGAAGGTCTTTAGCCACAAGCCGAAGTGGGGCTGGATGCAGAGGAAGGCCTCGCACACGACGATAAACGCCGAGATGTTGAGGATGAAGTTTGGGGCCAGATCATGGAAGTCCAGGCCGTAGTAGTACATGAGCCCCCGGACAAAGGGGTGAAGTGGGAAGCCCAGTCCGCGGAGGAAGTGGGGAAGAAATACGACCCTCTCATGGGGCCTGGGGGTGGGGATGAGCTGCCCCTCGTCGGGCAGCCGGTGCGCGATGTCACTGGCCAAATATCCGGTGTTGCGCAGCTTCTCGATGTGCCCCTCCGTAACGGAGGAGGCCATCCACTTGCCTCCCGCTCCGGACATGACTGGAGAAGGTTGAGGTGAGATGTGCGGACTTGGGTGCTGGAGCTCGAGTGCGCGGAGATGGATAAGCAAAGGAGGAAGAAGGCGTAGGTAAAGGAGGTGGATCCTTGTCCCCTTATATATGGGCGGATGAAACTATGCGTCCCTACTAGCCTGGAAAAACTCGCTTATCTCCCAAGCGCCACAATCAATGGCGCGGTTGGGTTACCCACGTCCGTATTGATGGGAATCCCAGAATAAGAGGAACACGATCTCTGCTTCGACAAGACGTGCCAAGGAAACTGCTTCGCTAAACGCGCTAAGGTGGTATAATAAAAACGATTCGTAAGGGCTTGGTAGTGGTGTGACGTCACGCCACAAAATACGTCAGCAGATGGAACTTGTGTGAATATTATTCTCTCTATGGTGGTACGTGGAATTTATTTTACAGAGCCGGACACTATCCTGGCGTTCAAAATCTTCTATGGATTATTCGGAGGAGGAACCCGCCTTGCAATGCCGAAGACAATATGCGCGCCGGACTCGTCGTCATTGAAGCCTGGTTCAGGGGCTACTGAGGGAGTCCTGGACTAGGGGGTGTCCGGATAGCCGGACTATCATCATCGGCCGGACTCCAAGACTATGAAGATGCAAGATTGAAGACTTCCTCCCGTGTCCGGATGGGACTTTCCTTGGCGTGGAAGGCAAGCTTGGCAATACGGATATGTAGATCTCCTACCATTGTAACCGACTCTGTGTAACCCTAGCCCTCTTCGGTGTCTATATAAACCGGAGGGTTTTAGTCCATAGGACAAACAACAATCATACCATAGGCTAGCTTCTAGGGTTTAGCCTCCTTGATCTCGTGGTAGATTCACTCTTGTACTACCCATATCATCAATATCAATCAAGCAGGAGTAGGGTTTTACCTCCATCGAGAGGGCCCGAACCTGGGTAAAAACATCGTGTCCCTTGTCTCCTATTACCATCCGCCTAGACGCACAGTTCGGGACCCCCTACCCAAGATCTGCCGGTTTTGACACCGACAGCTCTCCTGAAAAAGAGAGAGACTTTAGTGAATTCAGGATGTCGCCAAAGGGCGAGTGCCGAAAGATGTCCGCGGCGGTGAACTCCATGATTGGCGCCCAATCGGATTCGATTGGCAGGGGCGCGGAAGGTTCGGAGTATGGAGAGGAGTCCGGCGCCTTGGAGTCACGAGCTTCGCAAAGGACAGGGTTGGTGTACGGCTCAATCGTCGTAGAGATCACCGCCCCCGAGGCGGTGTCCAACCACCCGTCCTCGATCGGCGCAGTCGGCTCCGAGCTAAGGGTCGGAGCGGACACTGGTGCGGCACCCAGGGCACTATTCGGCGGCAGAGCAAGATCATGCCCATCGTGACAGTGCGGCGCGCTCGGCTGTGGCTCGAACCCGTCGAAGATCAAGTCTCCGCGGACGTCAGTCGTATAGTTCAAACTTCCAAATCTGACCTGATGGCCACGGGCGTAGCTTTCAATCTGCTCCAGATGGCCAAGCGAATTTGCTTGCAGTGCAAAGCCGCCGAATACGAAGATCTATCCGAGGAGAAAAGTCTCACCTTGGACCGCATCGTTGTTGATGATCGGAGGAGCCATCGGGCCTAAATATGACGACACCGAGGAACTCTCATTGAAAGCACCAATGTCGGTGTCAAAACCGGCGGATCTCGGATAGGGGGTCCCGAACTGTGCGTCTAGGCGGATGGTAACAGGAGACAAGGGACACGATGTTTTTACCCAGGTTCGGGCCCTCTCGATGGAGGTAAAACCCTACTCCTGCTTGATTAATATTGATGATAAGGGTAGTACAAGAGTAGATCTACCACGAGATCAGAGAGGCTAAACCCTAGAAGCTAGCCTATGGTATGATTGTTGTTCGTCCTACGGACTAAAACCCTCCGGTTTATATAGGCACCGAAGAGGGTTAGGGTTACACAGAGTCAGTTACAATGGTAGGAGATCTACATATCCGTATCGCCAAGCTTGCCTTCCACGCCAAGGAAAGTCCCATCCGGACACGGGGCGAAGTCTTCAATCTTATATCTTCATAGTCCAGGAGTCCGGCCAAAGGCTATAGTCCGGCCATCCAGACACCCCCCTAATCCAGGACTTCCTCAGCGGTGCTCGCGGCTGCGGCGGCGACGGAGTAGGCGGAGCGCTCAGCCGAATAAACCGAGGCGGCTCGCGCGGGGATGATGAATCAACCCGGCGGCCACGGCCTGCACGCGACCTGGAGCCAGCAAAGCGTCGGATCTCCGATCGGCTTCTCGTCGTCGCCACAACCCTAGGGTTGCACGCCATCGCTGGTCTATGCCGATGGTGACGTACACGGCGGGTCCAACCCCAACGTCACCTTCCCCCATGGTCGCCCGGTCCAGCGCACGCCCTCGCCCGCCTTCGCCGGCGTGCAGTACCCTCCATACACCTAGTCGTCGCCGGCCTACGCAGCCTCCCCGACGCCACCTCTCTGCCGCGGCGCGCTGCTCTTCTCACAAGCCTCCTCGTCGCATCTCGGCGACGCCGACGCGACGGAAGGCGACATGGAAGACATCATCGCAGTCGGCTCGGCTGCTGCCGTCGCCTCCCCCGGGTTCACTGCCCTAGACGACCCAATTGATCTCAACGGCGACATGGACGGTGAGCTCGACTACGGTGAGGAAGAGCCGGAGGAGGAGGAGGAGGAGGAGCCAGCACGTGCTCCGACGAGGAAAGGCAAGAAGAAGAAGAAAAGAGCGGCCAGGACCAGCGTGCCGCGCATCAAGTGGGCATCCAAGGAGGACGAGTGCCTCGCTGAAGCGTGGAAAGTCGTCTGCCTCGACCCGATCACTGGCACGAACCAGAGCATCGACACGTATTGGGACCGCATCAAGGCCGAGTTCGACGAGCGCAATCTCGTCGACCCCTACTTCAAAGGCGTCTACATACATCGTGGGTCGAAGGCGATGGCGAACCATTGGGGGCTCATCCAAACGGCATCCAACAAATGGCATGGGGTCGTTGAGGAGATCGCGGCTCGCCCAGAGAGCGGCACCAATGTCGAGGATCAGGTACAACACGCCGGCCTCTCCCTACTTCTTTTCGCCATGTGCGCACCCATGTGCGCGCCCGCCGACTGATGTTCGTTTCTCGGCGCAGCTGCTGCGCATGTTTGCCATGTTCCGCGATGACAACAACGACCAAGAGTTCAAGTACCTTCACGTCTTCAAGCGGATCGACAAGTGCGAGAAGTGGGCGGACGTCCGGCGCACCCTCGCCAAGGTCAAGGAGACGTACAAGCCGGACGTGGCGACCCCGGGCGCGGCTGACGGGCGCCCGGACGACAACAAACGGGCCCAGAAGGCGAAACACGCCGAGTCGGCTGCCGCACGTGTGCAAGAGTCCATCAAGCATTGCCTCGCCGACGCCAAGACCCGGGCCGCCCTGCGAGAAGAGAAAACTGAGGCGCGATGGTCGGTGTTAATGACGACCAGCACTGTCAAACTCGTCTTGCTCCGGACCAACGTCGACTTGCTCCGGACCAACGTCGCCGCGAAGAAGAGGAACACCGACCTGGCTTTCTTGATGGGCTGCGCAGACATGCTCCGGAGGGGCGACGAGAAGCTCAAGGCGTGGTACCTGGCGGAGCGCGGCCTCATCTTGAACCAGATACCGGCGACGCCGACGCCAACGCTGCAGCCAAGCCCGAGTGATGATGCCTCCGCGACGCCCAACAACACAGAAGCCGCGCCGCCCAGCCCAGAAGCCGCGTCGACGCCGCCCAGCCCGCGCATGCCGACGCCGACCCCTCAAACGCCGGAGGCCGACCCCGTCGTTTGATGCATTCCTTGCGCGTCCTTTTTTTTGTGCGCCGAGCTTTTCATTTAATCGCCGAACTATGGCACGGTGATGATCGCCGAATTATTGCGCCGATCGCCGGATTATGGCGTTTTTTTGAAGCGGAAACGGAGCAAATTTGAATAGGATGCGCCTTGGGGACGGCACCTGGGGGCGTGGCTGGGGCCTTGATCGCCCTCAGGATCTAAATATCGTCAGGTGAGCATCCGACAGAGCGCCGACCTATGTGCTGGAGGGCCGAACGAGCGGAGATGCTCTAAGAACTTGTACACCCGTAGCATATATGACAGTAGTACCCTAGAATCAACGGGCGTGGCAGGAGGGCGGGTACAAATTCCGTAGCCGATCTCGATGCGTCACGGGGCCACGAAAAAGGCTCCAGAAAACTGCAACCGAGCGCTCGGGGAGGAGAAGCATGGCGACTTGGGTTCCCGATGCCCCTACCTCAAATTCCACAGCGGGAGCGGAATACTCCCCCAACTCCGTGCACTTAAATTCCCCAGCCCCAAGTGCAGCGGCCGATGCACGTCAACGATTTGATTATTACCGACATTCTCCCTTATCAATGGCGGTCACGAGCGGCGGGTAGCGGCACAATACGCTGACCGGTCCACGCATGCAGATCGCCCCGGCCAGCTCCCAGCACGACGAACGCCATCTGACCAGCAATCTTGCACCGGAGAAGAAGGCGTGGCCGGCAGCCAGGCATGTCCCTGAATTGAAAAGAAAAACGCCGTGATTGATCCGCTTCCACGGCGGCGAGGTAACCAGGCCTCTCGCATCATCAGATCTCTTAAAGAAAGAATTTTACAGTTCTGTAGTCTAAACCAGAGTTTTGTGGCGTGCGCTCATGGTGAATGACGGAACGGCCGTTGAATCGGGCGACAGGGACTCCATTCCCCGCCGTATGATATTCAGAGCCTCCTCCCCTCGTAGTAGAGGTGCTCGTCAATGTGCACGCACGCTCGCCTTTATTAAAAAGCAGTATGGAAGCGCATCCGTCCAGCTTATGCCATCGCTAAAATTTCGGTCCTCTGGCATCCGTGAGCAGAAAGGATACTAGTCTGATCGCACAAGATGCCGAGTCTCGAGGGAGGCAGTTTTAAAATGAGGCTGCGTCTGCGTGCTCCCTCCAACTCCAAGCAACCCCTGGCTCTGGCTGGCAAAGTCACCGTGCTCTGCCAAATGCCGAGAGCTCGTTGAAGCTTGGACTTCTCGGCCATCGTACTACGATCCGTCCATGGCACCAGAAGCTCGTTTTTTCCACCAGTTGGTTCAACACTCCAACAAACACCAATTACTTGCATCAAGAATTTATACCAGGTGTTTCCATCTGTATCACGCGTGCGTGCGTGCAGTTTTGGTGGTGACTGGACGACGCGGTGATTGGGGCTTAAACTAGTGTTGACCCTCTCTTGGATCCTTACACGGCTGCCCCCGTGCGGGCGAGCAAATCTACCGAGAAAACGCCGAGACCATCCATCCAGAGGAGATAGGGAATTAAGAAAGCTTGCACGAGGGCGATCCGATTTCCCAGCCTTAAAACTGGGGTTCAACCCCCATTCGTGCGCCCTCAGCCATTGTACCCTTTTGCACGCCTCCCTATGTTACTCCCCTCCGCACTCAACATCCTTATAGCTGCTCCGATCCTCCTCCCAGTGACACAAGTACTAGTACGCTGCCTAACCTGCGAAGGATAGATAGCTACTACATACTTCGTGGAGAAGATGATTGGGAGGGAGATGGAGATGGCGACAGAGGTGGAGATGTCGCCGGCTGCCAAGGAAGCCGCCGCCGCTGCCATGTTTAGCCCTTACTCGAGCCCTAGCACGGCCTTCCTGCTGCAGAGGAGAGTTCTTTCCTGGTACGTGAAGCTCATGTGGCATGTTGCTTCTTTCTCTTGTCTGGCGATCGAATTCTGATTGCTCTCAACTGTAGGGCGAAAGAGACCGGGTCGCCGGCGACGGTGCGCGTTCGCGTCGCCGACAGGAGCTTCATTCTGCACAGGGTCAGTCAGAGCTTGCGACCAGCTCAATTATGGTGTGGCGGTGGCGCTGGTTTGGTGAGGACCATGCTAACCTTTGTCGTCGTCGTCGTTGCAGGATCCTCTGTCGTCAAGAAGCAGGTATTTCAGCCAGGCGATGGAGGAGGTGTCCGGAGACGTCGAGCTGCCGGACAGCTTCCCCGGAGGCTCCGACGCCTTCGAGGTGATCGGGCTCTTCTGCTACGGCGACGCCGTGGCGCTGGACCCGTTCAACGTGGCGGCGGTGCGCTGCGCGGCGGAGTTCCTGGACGTGGGTGGCCTAGGCGCGCGCTGCGACCTCTACATCAACCAGGTGGTGCTGCAGAGCTGGGACGACGCGCTCATCGTCCTGCAGCGCTGCCAGCCCCTCCTCCCCGTCGCCGAGGAGCTCCTCATCGTCAGCCGCTGCGTCGAGTCGCTGGCCTTCATGGCGTGCATGGAGATCCTCGACCCGGAGCAGCGGCGGGACCAGCCCGGCGTCGACGACGCCGGCGCGCGCGGCCTGGTCGGCCGCCGCTGGGACGCCGAGGTCGTCAAGGAGCTCGCCGCGCGCGACCTCTGGATCAAGGACCTCATCGCCCTTCCCTTCGAGTTCTTCAAGCGGATCGTGCAGGCGCTGCGGCGGCAAGGGATGAAGGAGAAGTACGTGAGCCCCGTGGTGCTCTTCTACGCCAACAAGTGGGTGCTCTCCAAGAAGACCCACAAGTTCTGGGCGAGCACCGACGAGGCCGGCGACGGCGAGATCGACGCCAACAGGAGGGCCACGGAGATACTGCAGGGCGTGGTCGAGCTGCTCCCGGTGGAGGCGAGCGGCGCCGTCCCGGTGGCCTTCTACTTCGCGCTGCTGTCGCGGTCGCTCGCCCTCGAGCTGAAGGAGGAGAGCCGGACGAGGCTGCGGGACCAGGTAGCGTCCCAACTGCAGTTCGCCAGCGCGGATGACCTGCCGCTGCCGGAGCAAGACGCCGACCGGTCCGTCGCCGATAGCCCGGAGGTGGTGACAATGGAGAGCATCGTCTCAAACCACGTCGCCATGCAAAGACAAGGGGCCGAGGCCGTGGCGGGGTTGTGGGATCGGTACCTCGTGCATATCGTCGCTGATCCGAAGCTCCGGCCGGAGAGACTGGCAGAACTGATCGGCGTCGTTCCGGCCGGCAACCGGAAGACCCACGATCATCTATACGAGGCAATCAACACTTACTTAGTGGTAAGACAAGTATCCTTCCGGTCACACGCTGGCATGGTTATTAGTCCGAGTGGTTTGCTTTTGCTGGTTTGAATTTTCAACTGCCCCTGGCGAGAGGAAGCTGCTGATTCTGTGTCATGGCAGGAGCATCCCAGCCTGTCCGGCGAGGAGAAGGCGGCGCTTTGCGGGCACCTCGAGTGCCGGAAGCTGTCGCACGAGGCGTGCATCCAGGCGGTGCAGAACGAGCGGATGCCGCTCCGGTTCATCGTGCAGGCGCTGTTCGTGCAGCAGATGCACACGCACCGCGCCTTCGCCGAGCGCTCCGACTCGTTCCGGTACATGCTCTCCGGCGAGCTGATCCCAGGCGTCGCCGGCGCGTACACGCCGAGCCCGGGGTGCCCCGTCCCCACGAGCCAGCCGCTGAGCACCACCAGCCCGTACACGGACGCCCACACCAGCGCCGCGCTCGACGGGAAGCTCCGTGCCCGCGGCGAGGACGACGCGACGTCGGACTACGAGACGGCGAGCTTCAGGATCCAGGCGCTGGAGCAGGAGATCATCTCGCTGAAGAAGACCCTGCAGCGGCACAACACCCTGAAAGGAGGCTCGGTTCGCAAGGACAGCAAGGAACCGAGCTTCAGGGCGGACGCGGCGGCGCCGGTGGCGATCAGGCGGCGAGCGCCCGTGTCCGGCAGCTGCATCGGGTCCATGCGCTGGGGCTCGCAGCGGCGGTGCGCCAGCAGGATCCTGCGCGTCTTTACGAGACTGGCCGTGTTCGGGCGGAGCAGGTCCCGAGGGAAGCAGAGCAAGTGCAGGGCAGCACCAGAGCAGCTCAGTTGCTTGTAGACTTGCAGTACTCTTCCATTCAGGACTCAGGAGTCGGGACAGGAATTGGAAATCAGTCTGGAAGTTTTGAACTTTTTACCTGTGGAATTGGAAATTGCAGATGCCACAGTGAAACCTGGTAGCCATGGATGCAGTGACTGCTTATTTGTACATACTGCTAGCAATGTTGAAAGGCTTGAGTAGGTAGTTCAGGTGTTCAGTCAGTAGAACAAGCGGAGGTGAAGTGGGTACTTTCGTTAGGTTAGCAACTGCCAAGATATGCATGGTTTATCAGTTCATTTGTTGGGTGATGTTTACATCTTTAGGATTGGCTTGCTGTCGTTGCACTGTGTTGTGTTTAGTTTTACACTTTAGCTACATGTCAGTTAACTGCATTTTGATTTGTTTTTTGAATCAACTGCATTTTAAATTTTGGTCGGTCGATTTTGTGGGCGTTGGATCATGCTTTTTGATGGTGGGGAGGATCGAGTGATCCAGACAATGTGTTCGTACCAGCTGACCTGGCACTCGTATGTGCACACAACTTAGCATCAAACATAAAGAATCAGACTCGCTTTGCAGATCCAAATTACTTTAGTAATTTCAAAAGTAATTTCTTTTTTCAAAAAACGGAATGTTCTGGCAAACATAAACACTTTCCAAATTTGGAACAATTTTCCAAAAAACTATAACGTTTTCGAAAAAGCAGGGGCATTTTTTGAAATTATGATCAATTTGTTCAAAACACAATTTTTCAGAAAATTCAGAAAACATGAACAATTTTTGAGCATGTGAACAAAATCGAAAAGGCTGGAACATTTTTTGAAATTACAGAACATTTTCAAATTTATGAAACAAAATTTAGAAATGAGAACATTTTTTTAAATTCCTCGAACATATTTTGAGTTCGCGAACAAATTGTCCAAAACATTATTTGCTTTCAAATTATTGAACACATTTCGAAAGTCAGAACATTTTTTGAAAATTCCAAAGTAAAAAAGAAAACCAAAAAAAGGCAAAGAGAACATTTTTTAAAAAGGGAACATTTTTTTAAATCCCAGAACATTTTGTTTAAAATGCGAACATTTTTTGAATTTATAAAAAAGTTTGGAAAACACGATCATTTTTTAAAAAATGATCGTTTTTCAAAAGTGGGAACAATTTTTCTAAGGTTACGAACAATTTCTGAAACATGAACTTTTTTCGAAAAAAAACTTGAAAAATAAAAAACAAACGAAAAAAGAAACAGAAGAGGAAACAAGAACATTTTCAGACCAAAGTTAGAAACGGAAAACAATTTTAAAAATTTCCAAACAAATTTGAAACGTGAACATTTTTTGAATACATGTACAAATTTGGAAACAAGAACAATTTTTGAAAACATGAACATTTTTTTAAATCCCGGTCATTATTTGAAAAGTTCCAACAAAAATGAAAAAAGAACATTCCGAACAATTTTTGGAAAATGAGAACAATTTTTGAAATGCCCGAACAATTTTTCAAAAATGAACATTATATGAATTTATGAACAATTTTGAAAGCACGAAAAGTTTTACAAAATTGAAAATATTTTAAAAGTACGACCATTTTTTTCAGTTTCAGGACAAAATTTGAAACCTGATTTGTTTTAAAAAAATGGACTTCAAATGTAGAGGAAACGAAAAAAAGAAATAGAAAAGGAAAATAAACAGAAAATTCGACAAAAGAAAAAAAACGGTTCAAGGAACCTTCTAGAAATTTCCCAAAACCAGAAAAACCCGAGTGGGAAACTCTAGAAGGTTCCCAAAACAAGAAAGTGCCCCAATTGATTAATGGGCCGGGCCACGTGAGCGCTTCGATCGCCAGCTCTGCGTTCCGTCGACAGTTCGACGCAACGAGCGGCAAATAAGGAATTCCGTCGACTGGCCCCAATTTCGGGTCAGTCGATTTGCTTCTTGGGCTCATTGCGGTGCCTGTTATGCTTGATGACCCGTTAATCTTCTGTGCCCAGCTCGCGTCGTGGAGGTGGATCGTCTCGTCCCTACCTTATCTTGTCGCTCAGGTGCCCCCAGTCACTTCGCCTCCTCTATTCGTCACTCTCTCTCGCTCTATGTCTCCTCTCCCCATCCGAGCTAGGGTTCGTCGATTTCTTCGGTGTTCTTGTGATTTCCCCCTTCTTTTCTTTAGATTTGCTTGAGTTTTGCGGTTATTTGTCAGTTCTTGAGGTCTTCTTTGTTGTTCTTTTGCAGGATTTCGCTCTTGACAGTGCTTTGGGTTAGGGTTCTTGTGCTCCATCGGCGAGCAAAACTGTTGTTCAGGTATGCGTATGCTCGTTCTTTTCTCCATGATTTGGTTTTTGTGGTGTTCTATCATGTATGGCTAGGTGTTTTGCTATGTAAAAATGAGTATGATTTGGCTAGGGTTTGGTCAGTCTTCCCCTTTTGATCTAATCTTCCTATTCTTGAGTAGATTCTTTTGTTAGGTCCTATTAGGTCTTAGATTGGTTCCCATCCCTCATGTTTTATTGGTGGTTTAGATCTGTGTCAGTTCAAGTTCATTTTGTTGCTGACTTGTTATTATTTTTAGTTGATTTACAAGTATGAGCATGCATGTGCTAGGTTTGGAATAGATTCTTTGGTAGTTTCTAGGTGATTCAATTTGATAGATGTTTAGTAAGTTAATTTTTAGGTCTTATAATATTTTATTAGGTATATTATTGAGTATTCTGTAAAAGGCCCTTTTAGTTAGTGTAAATTGATGGTAATAGGCTTTCTTTAATCTGTGTTCTTTGTGTAAACCCTAAATAGCCATTCCTTGTTAACCTGTTTTTAAACCTTAAGAGTTCTATCATTTTCTGATCTGATATCCTAGTTTGAGGGTGTCCTTTTGCATTAAGGTTAGTGTTGTGTATTGATTATTTCTGGTGCCAGTTTCAAGTTGATGTTGGTGGTGACTTTTTGTTAGTATAGTTGATTTAGTGGAGCCATAGATCTGTACCATTTTTTGGTGATTATGCTTAAGCAGGTTGGGTTATGGATTGATTAGTTTTGTCAGTATTGTAGGTGTTTGGTGTGATTGATGTTTGGATTGTGAGTTCTTAGGTCTTTTGATGTCAAATTTATTGTCTGTTTTCTTGAGTATACTATAAAAAGTGCCTTCTCTTTTATCTTAATCCTTTTTAATGTGTGGCTAGTTTGCAACTTTTTAGCTGCAGGTAGTGTGCCTAGTATCTTTTTTATGGTGCTTCGTTTATAGTTTAGTTAATTGCTAGGTGTTTAGTTAGTCTGGTTAGATTAGTTGACAGTATTTGGCATTTTAGCTAGTTTGGTTAAATATGTTTTTGTGCAGCACCGTGAAACTAGTGGTGTATATCAGATAAGCTAGTACAACTTTAGTCTGTTTCAGCCTGATTGTCAATGGAAGTAGCTTCTCATGAATTGCTTTTATGAGGTGCTTCTTCTGAATTGCTGTCGGAATCGAGGCTCTGGGGACCCAAGAGGTTCAAACTCTGTGGTGCGCTTGTTCTTACTGCTCTACTCCCTTCTGCTACAACTACGGTGGGGCTACGGCGAGACCGAGCAAGCAGGGGCGGTCGGAAACACGGCGGTTTACACAGGTCCGGGCCACCTCACGGTGTAAAGCCCTACTCATGCTTGGTGGTTGGATTGCCTCGTAAGGGAGGAAGAGTACAAGTGTTCGAAGAAGGGAATCATCCACCCCCTCTACGACAACACCCTTCCCCTCTTTTATACTCGCCTTGGTCCATTTGCCCCGAAAACATTGGCGGGAAGGGTTGCCACACAATGGCATTATGAAGGGGGACAGGGGCGCAGTCTATCCTGACAAAAGGTGGACTTCGCCTGCAAAGCCTCCATCCATGACGCGCCGGTGGGCTCGGTGATTACCTCTGCCATGGCGCGCCCGTCGTCTTGGTCTTCTTGCACTGACCTGGCAACTTGGGGATTGCTTTGGGAACTGGTGGCTGGCCTTGCTCCCTTAGCACGAAAGAGGAAATCCTACTCATGTGCGCCTGCTGGCGTGGCCTCTAGCACTGTTCGTCGTTGCGCACGTTACCCACGTGAATGAAGGAAATATGCCCTAGAGGCAATAATAAAGTTGTTATTTATATTTCCTTATATCATGATAAATGTTTATTATTCATGCTAGAATTGTATTAACCGAAAACTTAGTACATGTGTGAATACATAGACAAAACATAGTGTCCCTAGTATGCCTCTACTTGACTAGCTCGTTAATCAAAGATGGTTATGTTTCCTAACCATAGACATGTGTTGTCATTTGATGAACGGGATCACATCATTAGGAGAAATGATGTGATGGACATGACCCATCCGTTAGCTTACCAATATGATTGTTACAGTTTCACTGCTACTGCTTTCTTCATGACCTATACATGTTCCTCAGACTATAAGATTATGCAACTCCCGAATACCGGAGGAACACCTTATGTGCTATCAAACATCACAACGTAAAAGGGTGATTATAAAGATGCTCTACAGGTGTCTCCGAAGGTGTTTGTTGGGTTGGCATAGATCGAGATTAGGATTTGTTACTACGTGTTTCAGAGAGGTATCTCTGGGCCCTCTCCGTAATGCTCATCACTATAAGCCTTGCAAGCATTGTTACTAATGAGTTAGTTGCGGGATGAAGTATTACAGAACAAGTAAAGAGACTTGCCAGTAACGAGATTGAACTAGGTATGATGATACCGACGATCGAATCTCGGGCAAGTAACATACAGATGACAAAGGGAACAACGTATGTTGTTATGCGGTTTGACCGATAAAGATCTTCGTAGAATATGTAGGAGACAATATGAGCATCCAGGTTCCGCTATTGGTTATTGATCGGAGATGCGTCTCAGTCATGTCTACATAGTTCTCGAATCCGTAGGGTCCACACGCTTAACGTTTGATGACGATATGTATTATGAGTTATGTGTTTTTGATGACCGAAGTTTGTTCAGAGTCCCAGATAAGATCACGGACATGACGAGGAGTCTCAAAATGGTCGAGGCATGAAGATTGATATATTGTACCATGTTATTCGGACACCGAAAGAGTTCCGGGAAGTTTCGAATAAAACAAGAGTGCCGGAGGGGTTACCGAAACCCCCCGGGGGAACTAATGGGCCACCATGGGCCTTAGTGGAGAGAGAGGAGGGCAGCCAGGGAAGGCCCCCCCCCTTCCTTGGAGTGTGAATAGGACAAGGAAAGGGAGGCAACGCCCCCCTTTTCTAATCCCTCTCCCTCTCCTTTCCTTCCCCCTCTCTTCCTTGAAGTGGAATCCTACTAGGACTAGGAAGTCCTAGTAGGACTCCTCTTGGGGCGCGCCCTAGGGGCCGGCCAGCTTCCCCCTTGCTCCTTTATATACGGGGGCAGGGGGGCACCCTAGAACACACAAGTTTCTCTTAACCGTGTGTGGTGGCCCCCTCCATAGTTACACACCTCGACCATACCATTGTAGTGCTTAGGCGAAGCCCTGCGCCGGTAGTATCATCATCACCGTCGCCATGCTGTCGTGCTGATGGAACTCACCCTCGTCCTCAACTGGATCAAGAGCACGAGGGAACGTCATCGAGCTGAACGTGTGCTGAAGCGGAGGTGTCGTGCGTTCGGTACTTGATCGGTTGGATCGCGAAGAAGTTCGACTACATCAACCGCGTTATTGAAACGCTTCTACTTTCGGTCTACGAGGGTACGTGGACACACTCTCCCCTCTCGTTGCTATGCATCACCTAGATAGACCTTGCGTGATCGTAGGAAATTTTTTAAATTACCGCGTCCGTGAGGCCTGGGAGGCATCCTCGGGAGACCACCTCACGAGAGGGACTCGCGAGGCTCCTAGTGGCGCCTTAATCCAGCCTAGGGCGCTTGCTAACATATGCCTCGCGAGGCGGGGACCTCAAGGGGCGTCTTGCTCATGAAGCTTGCTAGTTGGTCGTTCCTTGGCCAAAGACGGACATCCTTGGGTACCCCCGGTCCCAAAGGCCCGATAGTAGCCCTGGGCCCAGGCGCGCACATCTCCGCCCACTAACAGAGGGGACGAAACGGCGGGGGCCCTAACCGCTTGCGGGCCAAGCGCGACGCGTGGCGCACGATGGAGCTTAGGGCGCCCCATTTCTCTCATGACACCTCGGCAACTGCCCCGGCTGACATAAAGCATGCCCACGCACGGCACGAGGCTATCATTACCTTCCTTGCCTTGCGCCCATGTTCTGAAGGCAACGAGGCACGAACTGGCCCTCTATCAAACATTATATAAGGGCAAGGGGGGACGGACCCCCCGGGCTCTTCTTCATCTTCTTGCTCCTTCCTCCCGCTCCAAGATACGAGCCGACCTCTATGACGATGGTGAGAGGGAGGGGCTGAGGGAGTCCTGGACTAAGTGGTCCTCAGGCGTCCGGTCTATTCGATTACGGCCGGACTGATGGGCCGTTAAGATAAAGGCAGACGACCGTCCCCCGTGTCTGGGTAGGATTCCTATATGCGTGAACGGCAAGATTGCTGTCCAGATATGTTGTTTTCTTTCCCTGTGAATCGACTCTGTACAACCCTAGGTGAAGGATCGATATAGTTGACTAGAGGGGGGTGAATAGGCAACTAACAATTTTTAACTTTTCTTTACCAAATTAAACTTTGCATCAAAGTAGGTTGTCTAGATATGTAACTAGGTGAGCAACCTATATGATGCAATAACAACAAGTACACAAGCAAGCAAGGGATACAACACAAATAAGCTTGCACAAGTAAAGGCACGAGATAACCAAGAGTGGAGCCGGTGAAGACGAGGATGTGTTACCGAAGTTCCTTCCTTTTGAGGGAAAGTACGTCTCTGTTAGAGCGGTGTGGAGGCACAATGCTCCCCAAGAAGCCACTAGGGCCACCGTATTCTCCTCACGCCCTCACACAATGCGAGATGTCATGATTCCACTATTAGTGCCCTTGAAGGCGGCGACCGAACCTTTACAAACAAGGTTGGGGCTATCTCCACAACTTAATTGGAGGCTCCCAACGACACCACGAAGCTTCACCACAATGGACTATGGCTCCGCGGTGACCTCAACCATCTAGGGTGCTCAAACACCCAAGAGTAACAAGATCCGCTAGGGATTAGTGGGGGGAATCAAATTTCTCTTGGTGGAAATGTAGATCGGGGCCTTCTCAACCTATCTCGAGCAAATCAACAAGTTTGATTGGCTAGGGAGAGATATTGGGCGAAAATGGAGCTTCGAGCAACAATGGAGCTTTTGGGGGAAGAGGTAGGTCAACTTTGGGGAAGAAGACCCCCCTTATATAGTGGGGGGAACAATCCAACCGTTACCCCCCAAAGCAGCCCCGCAGAGACCAGTACTACCGCAGGGGTGGGCGGTACTACCGCTGTGGCCAGCGGTACTACCGTCCCACCTCGCGGTACTGCTGCGTAGAAGAGGGGAGCGAGGAGCAAAGGGAGGACCTGGACCCAAAGCGGTACTACCGTGGTGGTAAGGGCGGTACTACCGCTTAAGAGCGGTACTACCGCCTCTACTGCCCCAACTAGTGCCGCAGAACCCGACACGAAAAGAGCCCTCGAGTCGAGGCGGTAGGAGCACGGAGCCGCAGCGGTACTATGACCGAGAGCTTCAAGCGGTACTACCGCTGTGGAGCGGTACTGCCGCTTGTAGCACTCGGGCGGTACTACTGCTGGGACCGAACGATGCACATATGAAGGGGAATGAGCTTTCCATTGAAGCGGAAAGGCTCAGAGGGTGTGACAAGGATGTGTACGTGTTGATTCCACCCTAGCCTTACCAAAGCGGACCCCCTCTTGATAGTACGATGACTCCTACGAAACTAGTCCACCAATATAGAAACGAAAGAGCTGCACCGTCTTGAATAACACTCCCAGGGGAGGGAATCGTCTCGTGCCAAAGGATGAATATTTGAAAAACTCAACGCACACGATTAGTTCACAAAAGCATTGTCATCAATCACCAAAACACCTTAGCGATAAATATGCCCTTACAATCTCCCCCTTTTTGGTGGATTGATGACAATACATGATTTGCACAAACGGGAAAAAATAGGACATAAGCAAACCCCACAACTCTATAATATAGATGGGCTCCCCCTAGACGTGTGCTTTCTAGATAAGTGCTTTGGACTGCACGGCACACATCCTAGGATCAACCCTCCCCCTATATTTTATAGACCAACAACCTAAGCAGGATACATGAGAGCAGGGTATATAACAGGATAAGCATGCAACTCATAAGATACCAAAGGACAAGATAGACATAGATAATGAAAAGATAAAGATAAGGTAGCATATGTCTCACACCATATGTCTGGAACTTAGGTCTCACTGGCACAAAACCAAACAAAGCAAATGGCGAGAAAACACACAACGACACCACAAAGAAACACTCGCAACTCAACAATGACACAAATCCCTAAACTCTCTCCCCCTTTGGCATCGAGACACCAAAAAGGGCAAAGAGTGTTGCTACGGCTCCAGGTGATAGCAAGCTGAGGATCTCGAATATCATATCCCAGCGGGACCGTCTGCACCCCCATCATCGGTCGGAAACTGCTCGACGTCTGAATCTGTCCACGGGCAGTGCTGCTGAATCCACTCCTCCTCCTCAGTTATCTGGCTCTCAGATCCACTGGCAACGGTCGCACCCAACTGACGCATGAGCTCCTTGTGACGTCCCCTAGCCTTCTTCTCAGCCACATGAGTCATGTACTGACCATGAGACTCCATGCAGAAAAGTTTCTTCATCTTGAGCTTGAGCTTCTTTGCCCAAGAGGGTTCTGCTCCATAAGGCTCATAGTCATCGTCATCATCAGCATCAGCCTCGCCCTCAGTCTCCATGGCAGCAGCAGATGGACCCCCAGTTTTAGGGGCCGGGGTGCCCCAATTGTCCTTCTTCCTTAGACGCTTGATCTCATGAGACACCAATTCTCCAGTTTCCAGCATAACCTTGGGATAGACATGATCCCAGGCCTTCTCAATGAGCAACATGATAAATGGACCATATATCGGGCACTTGCACTCAGAAACAGCAGAAAGAAGTTCAGACCACATAACATGAGAGATGTCCAGGGACTCACCAGTGTTTGCTTCCTTCTCATGCTGGCAGAAGAGAAGCATATCCACAAGATAGGAATGGACCATATCCAGATTCCCGATACGAGGGAAGAGAGTCTCTTGAAAGACACGGTGAAGGATGTCTAGAAAGGCAGGCAGCTCATAGGTTTCCTTCTCAGTCTCGGGGTGAATCTTCACAGAACAGTAGGGCCAGAGGGATTGCTTGTGAGTGGAGGTTGCATTGTGGTGAGGGCGGAAGCCGACTGGAGTCTCAAGCCCGTGATCTTCCACCCCAAGTAACTCCATGAATGCCTTCCACTTGATAGAAAGCGACCTGCCATTTGTCATCCAAGTCAGAGTCCTTTCCTCATCAGTTCCTAAATGGACAGTGGCATAGAATTGAGCCACCAAATCTGCATCAAAGTCCTTATTGAACTGCATGATTCTGAGAATGTTCAGCTGAGAGCACATCTGAAGGGCTTCACCAAAGTACTCGGGTCCTTCTCCATAAAATCTGTGTCGATGGAGCGCATATCAACATAGAGATTCTTCTTGGCCTTGATCACATCAAAGAAGATGGCAAACTGAAAACGGTTCCAGAACAGACAGTTGACCAAAGAGGGTTCTTGGTCTTCCACATAGGGGTTGCGGCGACGCCATTCCCAGAACTCCTTGACAGTCATTTTAGTCACAGTTTTGCCCCTCGGCTTCGGCTTGATGGCAGACTTCTTCTTGAGTTGAGGCGGAGGTGGAGCACTTGAGGAAGCACCCGCTGGCGGCGGTGGAGCACTAGAGGAACCACCTGCTAACTCAGATGTGCGGTAGCGCTTTGACGTTGCACGACCGGGGTTGACAAGGCGGGCTTGCTGCTCAGGATGTTCATCACCTGGAACCAAACACACGAACACACGAAACAACCAAAAAGAACGAGCATAAGCCAACAAACACAACAAACGAGATCAGGAAAAGGCAGGAACATGATGGAACTGGGCAAACAGCGGTAGTACCGCGATCCGTAAGCGGCAATACTGCCTGAGCGGTAGTACCGCACCACTGGGAGCGGTAATACCGCTCAAGACGGGGAAACGGCGGTTCCCTACCGCCGTGATCAAATCCGGCACTACCGGACTGCCAAATTCAAAAATACTCCTACCAATCATGAATCCAAATAGTCTAGTTGCCTTCTCCAACCTACTCAAGCCTAGATTTAGCCAAAAATCAAGAGATGCAACCACTATTGCCCCTAAGACACTAGATCTGAAATCTAGACAAAAAGAGAAGAGGAACGGGGGCAATACCGGCATCCATGGCAAGAGGACGAGGTGGGGACCGACTCCACCGAAGGAAATGAAGAGGGACGACCCAGAGACGACGGCCCGTCGGAGCCCTCCCGCGGCAAGACGATGCTGGAGAGACGAAGATGAATGAGGGGGCAGAGCGAATGGGTATGGGGGAGATGAAACCTCCCCCTGCCTCGACATAACCCCCTAGTGCCGCCCCTCAACGGTAGTACTGCGCGGGTGGGCGGTAGTACCGCTTGTCAACATAAGCGGTAGTACCACGCACCACCAGCGGTAGTACCGCCCAGCAAGGCTCAACAACTAGACACCAAACGGCTCAGCTCAAAAAGAAGGGAAAACAACTGGCAACAAGAGGAAATTAAAACTCAGCAATGAGAACACTAGCAAGGGGACAGGGACCACACCTCTTCAAGAGAGGGCGGTGGCCGAGGCCACCTATGTTTGAGTCAAGAGGTATGGCGCCGCAAAGATTTTAACCTTGGGCCCATGACCAAAACTCATCTTTGAAGCACAAGTACCATCAAAAATGGCTAATGTGAAAGAGTTAATCACTTTATGCATAATGGGGGGAGGGAGAGTTCATTCGGAGAACAACACTCCCCCTATGTCCATGCCTACACCTAAACTAGACAACAATTTGAATGTGGTGGGGTGTGCATGGGTTCAAGACACATTGCTCGAATCAATGATATTTAGCTCATGCCTTAACTCGTGAAATCTTGCTTCATCCAAGGGCTTCGTGAAAATATCTGCAAGGTTATCATGTGTGTTGACATACTTGAGCTTGATCTCCCCTCGCCTAATGTGATCCCGGATGAAGTGATACCGAATCTCAATATGCTTCTTCTTGAAGTGTTGCACCGGGTTGAGAGAAATCTTGATGGTACTTTCATTGTCACACCAAAGAGGCACTTTGTCACAAATGACACCGTAATCCTTTAAAGTTTGCCTCATCCATAAAAGTTGTGCACAACAACTACCGTCCGCCACATACTCCGCTTCAGTGGACGAGAGAGATACACAACTTTGCTTCTTGGAAGAGCAACCAAGAAATTGGCACCCTCCAGAAGTGGACTTCCTATCCACCTGGTCTCCCGCCCAATCGGAATCCGTGTATCCTTCAAGCTTGAAGTTTGCTCCTCTTGGGTACCATAAGCCAAAGTTTGGGGTATGATCCAAATATTGGAAGATTCACTTGACCGCCACAAAGTGGATTTCCTTCGGTGCGGCTTGAAACCATGCACACATTCCCACACTCAACATGATATCCGGTCTAGATGCACAAAGGTAAAGCAAGGAGCCAATCATGGAGCGATATACCTTTTGATCCACCGCTTTACCATTGGGATCAATGTCAAGTTGGCACTAGGTGGGCATTGGAGTGGAAGCCGGCTTGACATCACTTAGCTTGAATCTTTTTAGCATGTCTTGAGTGTATTTGGCTTGATTGATGAAAGTACCTTCTCTTCTTTGCTTGATATCGAAACCGAGGAAGAACTTCAACTCTCCCATCGAAGACATCTTGAACTTAGAGGTCATGAGAGCGGCAAATTCCTCATTGAAAGCTTTGTTAGGGGAACCAAAGATAATATCATCAACATATAGTTGGCACACAAACAACTCCCCTTTGACCTTCTTAGTAAAAAGAGTGGGATCAATTTGCCCAACCTCAAATCCACGATCTTGCAACAACTCGGTAAGGTGGTCATGCCACTCACGTGGGGCTTGCTTAAGGCCATAGAGTGCCTTATCGAGTTGATACACATGATCCGGGAAGTAGGGATCCTCGAACCCGGGGGGTTGCTTGACATAAACCAACTCATTAATAGGACCATTAAGAAAAGCACTCTTCACATCCATTTGTTGTAACTTAAAGTTGTTATGGGAAGCATAAGAAATCAACAAACGAATGGATTCAAGGCGAGCAACGGGAGCAAAGGTTTCACCGTAGTCGATACCCTCGACTTGGGAGTAGCCTTGTGCTACCAATCTTGCCTTGTTGCGAATGATGGTCCCATGAGCATCTTGCTTGTTCTTGAATATACACTTGGTTCCAATGACATTGTGGTTCCCTGATGGCCTTGGCACCAATCTCCACACCTTGTTGCACTCGAAGTTGTTGTGTTCTTCATGCGTGGCATTGAGCCAATCCGAATCTTTGAGCGCCTCATAGACCTTTTGGGATTCAACACAAGAGACAAACGCGTGATGTTCACAATAGTTTGTTAATTATCTACGAGTGCTTACCCCCTTTCTTAGGCTTCCAACCACATTCTCCATGAGATGACCTTTGGTGGTGAGCTTGGAAGCAATCTTTGCGGCACGACGCTCTAATTCCTCCTCGGATGTGGAAGGAGGAGGGTTAACTTGATTATCTTGAGCGCCGTCTTGAGCTTGTTCTAGATCTTGAGCTAGCTCTTGATCTTGAACTTGCTCGAGCGGGAGAACTTGATCTTGGGCATCATTTGGTGGTTCACCACCATCTTGAGGTTGATATTGCCCTTGGTCTTGTTCATGAGGTTGAGGGCCTTCACTTTGTTCTTCGGAAGCGTGTGGGTCTTGGGTTGGTGATGGCTCCACTTGAGTGGAGCATTGTCCTTCTCCTTCGGCCACAAGGGGTTCCTCAATGGGTAGGATATGACCCACACCCATTCTTCTTATGGCTTGGGGAGGAATTTCATCACCTACATCACAAGTACCACTTTGCTCCACTTGGGAGCCGTTATTTTCGTCAAACTCCACGTTACACGTCTCCTCAATGAGTCCGGTGGACTTGTTAAGGATACGGTAAGCATGAGAGTTTATAGCATAACCAACAAATATGCCCTCATAAGCTCTAGCCTCAAATTTAGACAAGCGAATACCTTTCTTGAGAATGAAACACTTACACCCGAACACCCGGAAGTACTTGAGGTTGGGCTTTGTTGGGGATATAACTATTTGTGTAAGCCGCCCAGGAGGGACCGGGTTACACAAAGAAGACTCATCAGAGAGAAGCCCAAGACCAAGCATGAAGATGGCGACTCAATAAAGGGCTTAAGGCCCACAAGCGACTTAAGACCCGTTGTAGTAAACCGCCATGATAGCATGACTTGTAACATAAGGTAGATTTAACTAGTCACCGAGCCGGACACTATTTATAAGCCGGCCGGGACTCTGCAAGCCATAGGGCGTCAACCCATGTATATAAGGGGACGACCTGCTGGCAGCTTAGGGCAAGAAACAACTCATCGAGAGCCAGGCATAGCGTATCTCGCTCCCTGGTCATCGAAACATCAATACCAAACCCAACTAGACGTAGGACTTACCTTCACTGTAAGGGGCCGAACTAGTATAAACTCTGTCATGTCCTTTGTCCCGATTTAACCCCTTCAAGCTTCCTAGTTGCGATGGCTCCACAACTAAGTCCTTTCACGAGGACATCTGACGTGATAATTCCACGACAGTTGGCCCCCACCGTGGGGCCAGCGCACGGTGGATTTGAGTTCTTGAAGGACAACTTCGAAGGGCTCAACGGATACGTGACGGGCCGGATGACCAAGAGTCATCGCGGCAAGATCTACATCAATGACAAAGGCTGGGGCCCCGACGCCGGCTCAATTGAGTACGGGTACCGGGTCCCCTTCGGCGGAATCCACGTCTTCATCAGCCGGATCGGTGAGCCGGGCCCTGAGCCGGACAACTGCACCGACCTCGCCGAGACAGCTCAGCGTGCAAGGAAGACCCGGACTCAACCTGTCATGAAGCGTGCCTTCGTGGGCCGCGTCCACGGAGAAGAACTTTTTGAAGGATCTGAAGATAGGGGTGAGACGGCCGTCCTCTCAGACGGTGATTCGTCCGCCGGCTCAACAGATTCGTTGTATCAGGTGCAAGACGGCGCACTCGGGGGTTGTTCCAATGGCATCAATATTCCGGACCCCTACGAGCCACCAAGATGGGCAGGGATCTTCATGGCTGGAACTCAGCCCGGCTCTAACTCTATGGCAGCTACAGCAATAACATCCAGAATAGGGACAGCCGGGGCAGGAGGCCCTGTGCGCCCGCCGGCTCAGGTGCTGATAGACCTCATGGATAAGCTTACGGCCCTGTTAACCGCCACGGTTATTCCTGCAGACAAAGATGAGCATGACGCAGTGGTAGCACAGGTGCGTGAGGAGATAGCTCAGGCCAAGGAGGCCTTGGCAGCTGAGGATACTAGACTAGCTACAGAGCGGGCGGCAATCGACGCCCAGGCACAGCGCTTGCAGTCAGAAGCTTACCAGCTCACGATGAGCTTAAACGCATCTAATGAGGTAATGAGGAGGAGACGTCAGAAAACCCAGTCCCGTTTACCTCCGAATTACGACCCTCCGGTTCTCTTTGCTACACCCGGAGCCGGCCCAAGTAACCCGCCAGAGTCCAATCAGCTTATGACAGCTGGGACAGGAGGACCGGTTCAGCCTCGGGAGATGGCACCGCCTCACGTGAGCATGCCACCACCGCGTTATGTGCCAATCCCACCGGGTCACTTTTCCAACCCCATGGAGAACCTAATTGTAGCTTCAACACGTTTGGCGGCTCTTCCCATGGATGGTGATGACCCGGCGGCAGTGGAGACCCGGAGGGTCAGAGAACTTCTCCAGACGGCCTTGGCTCAGCAAGAGACCTATTCTTACAACCGGGATAGAATTCATTCAACTCCCCCACCCTGGTTAGCGCCGCCTTGTCAGAACCGGAGCCCGAGTTACAGCAGGCACATGGAGTCCGAAGCTTTGTCAAGCAACGCCCAACGCCATAACCAGCTCGGTGGCTATAACCTGGTGCAAGACCGGATCCGTCAGGAGAACGAGCGGGCGGCTCACTTGGCGGCTCAGCAAGCGACTCATCGGGATATTCCAGAGTATCCAACGACTTCTGTTGAGGCGGTAGTAGCCACTAGAACCATGGTGTCCCTTGTTTGGTACCAGCTTTGCGCAATGTGCGACTGCCCAAGGACTTCAAGGGACCTCAAAAGGTGCCGAATTACATGGCCGACTTACAGCCCGGAGCATGGATCGAGAGCTATGAGATGGCCATGGAGCTGTTGGAAGTTAGTGACACGGCAATGGCTAAATATTTCACCATGATGTTAGATGGAACGGCCTGGTCTTGGTTAAAGGGCTTGCCACCCAATTCCATTGGTTCATGGGAAGAGTTAAAGGCCCGGTTCATCCAGAACTTCAAGGACACCTGTAAGCAATCTATGTCGATTGTGGACTTGACGAATTGTAAGCAGGGGGAGAGTGAATCCACCACTCATTGGGTACGCCAGGTCAAGGAGATAATTCATTCATCTAACAAGATGGATGCCGGCTCTGCAGTCCTTATGTTGGAGAAGAATTGCAGCTTTGAGCCGCTGAGGCAGAAACTGGGGCGCCTTAAACGTGACTGCAAGGATATGAGCACGCTGATGGCGGCTTTAGTTAAGTATGCTGATTCTGACAGTACCAAGGATCCCACGTCTGACGATGAGAAGACCGGGAAGGGAAAGAAGAACGGCAATGGAAAGGGTCAGCAGCATAACCCGGGGAATCAAGGCGGTAATAAGCGTAAGGCGGACGGTAACCCAGAGTTTGTGGCCAACGCCAATGCGCAAGGTAACAATCAGAGACGTAAGGGTAAACCGCCTCGATCCGGTGGGTCAGGCCCATCTCTTGAACAGCTACTCAATGAGCCCTGCCCGAGACACGACACCAGGGAGCGGCCCGCCACACACCTGTGGAAAGATTGCGCGATCATGAAGGCATTTAAAAATTCCAACACCTATGATGGTCATAATCGGTCTGGTGGCGGTTCAGGGGCTGGTGGTTTTCATGGCCCGGGTGGCGGCTCAGGCTCCGACTTTCAGGGATGTCAAGGAGGCTATAATCAACAACAATCTGGTCAAGGAGAGCAGCAGCAGCAGCAGTCGGGTTATCAAAGCAACCCGAAACAGTTGAATGGTGGGCAGTACCACGTGTTTACCACTTATGCAAACGTGACCAGAAGGTTCATAAGAGGACCGTGAATTCTGTCGAGCCGGTAGTGCCCCGTTACTTGAGGTGGTCAGAACAACCCATTGTGTGGAGCAGAGTAGATCACCCTCCATGGGTCGATAATCCGGGTCAGTTGGCCTTGGTGGTGGCACCTCAGGTTGGTGGATATAAAATTTTTTTTGACAGAAAGACTGTAAGGGAACCCCCTACAGTATAATTGGTGCAACAAACCCAAATTGCAAGTACCATGCCTTGAACCTGGGTGGGTGGAAAGGCATCAGCCCCTTCCCACCACTAGGCCATGCCTTAGTCTGCTTGGTGGATATAAATTCACTAAGGTACTCATGGACGGGGGTAGTAGCATCAATATCCTTTACTATGAGACCTTTCGACGCATGGGTTTAACTGATAAAAATCTAAGGACGTCCAACACTATTTTCCATGGGGTGGTCCCTGGTAAGTCGGCTTACCCAGTTGGCAAGATTGAGCTGGAGGTGGCCTTCGGAGACGAATACGATTCCAGAGCGGAGAAGTTGATGTTTGAGGTGGTCAAAATCAGGAGCCCATATCATGGTCTGTTCGGGCGGCCGGCTTATGCTAAGTTCATGGCCTGGCCGTGTTATTTTTACTTGCAGCTCAAGATGCCGGGTCACAAGGGCACCATCACTGTGCATGGAAGTCGGAAGGTGGCGTTGGAATGTGAAGAAGGCAACGCGGCTTATGCTGAGTCGGCCTGTGCAGCGGAAGAGCTCAAATTTTATCAAGATAATGTTGACCCAGCGGATATGACCTCCCTAAAGAAACCAACTACAGAGCACGACCCGGCGTTGAAGTTTAAATCGGCCGCCGAGACAAAGCTTGTTGACTTTACCCCGGGTGACCCTTCTAAGCAGTTCAACATCAGCAGCAATTTGGATCCCAAATAGGAAAGCGCGCTCATCGAGTTCATCCGTGAGAACCGGGACATCTTCGCATGGAAACCTTCTGACATGCCGGGTGTACCGAGGGAACTTGCTGAGCACACTCTCAATATTGATCCGAAGTATAAGCCGGTCAGGCAGTTTCTTCGGTGTTTTAACGAGGAAAGACGGAAAGCTATTGGAGAGGAGGTCGCCCGACTCTTAGCGGCCGGGTTTATCATTGAAGTTTTTCACCCGGAGTGGCTGGCTAACCTGGTGCTTGTCCTCAAGAAGAACGGCACCTGGCGGATGTGTGTGGACTACACAGACTTAAACAAAGCTTGTCCGGCTGATCCCTTTGCTCTCCCCCGTATTGATCAAATCATTGATGCTACGGCGGGTTGTGAACGTTTGAGTTTTTTGGATGCTTACTCTAGTTATCATCAGATCAAAATGGCAGTTAAGGACCAGGAGAAGACAACTTTCATCACTCCGTTTGGGGCCTTCTGTTATGTATCTATGCCGTTTGGACTCAAGAGTGCTCTGGCGGCTTATCAGAGATGTGTGCAGAACTGTCTACACGATCAAATCGGGCGTAATGTTCATGCTTATGTAGATGACATTGTGGTGAAGTCCAGAGAGAAGGAAACCTTAATATCCGACTTAAAAGAGACCTTTGATAATCTCCGGGTTTATAAAATGATGCTTAACCCGGCCAAGTGTGTATTTGGTGTACCCGCATGCAAGCTTTTGGGTTTTTTGGTATCAAACAGAGCCATTGAAGCTAATCCGGAGAAGATTAAGGCGATTACCTCTCTGGCTAAACCGGCGTGCATCAATGATGTTCAGCGATTGGCAGGTTGTGTTGCCGCCTTAAGTCGGTTCATAAGCCGGTTAGGTGAGAAGGCCCTACCGCTATATCAGATGATGAAGAAAACAGACACTTTTGTCTGGAGTGATGCTGCTGATGCTGCCTTTGAAGATTTGAAGAAACAGTTGTCTGAACCGCCGGTTCTTGCGGCTCCCATTGATAAAGAGTCGTTGTTGTTATACGTGGCTGCCAATTCGCGAGCCGTCAGTGTTGCTATCATGGTGGGGCGTAAGGAAGTTGGCAAGGAGCATCCGGTTCAACGACCGTTTTACTGCATCAGTGAGGTGCTCATTGAATCCAATCAAAGGTATCCACATTGGCAGAAACTTGTTTATGGAGTGTTTATGGCCAACCGGAAGTTGAAGCAGTACTTTCAAAGCCACCCTATAACTGTGGTAAGTTCTGCCCCTTTGGGAGACATCATTCAGAACAGGGAGGCCACAGGGCGAGTCGCCAAGTGGGCCATTGGACTTGGGCCTCACGATTTGAAGTATATGCCATGTACTGCTATTAAGTCTTAGGCCTTGGTGGACTTTATCAATGATTGCATAGAGTTACAGGCACCTGAGGAGAAGCCAGATAACACATATTGGACGATTCACTTTGACGGGTCCAGGCAGCTAGAAGGCTCGGGGGCTGGAGTGGTGTTAACTTCCCCTCGAGGTGATAAATTTCGTTATGTGCTCCGGCTTATGTTTCCATGTACTAACAACGCAGCTGAGTACGAGGCCTTACTCCATGGTCTCCGGATGTCTAAGGAGATGAACTTAAGCCGGGTAAGATGCTTGGGCGACTCAGATCTCGTGGCTCAACAAGTGTCAGGCAAGTGGGATTCCAAGGATCCCATTATGGCGGCTTATCGTCGCGAAGTAGATGCCGTGGCTGGTCACTTCAAGGGTTATCAAGTGGAGCACATTGACCGAAGGAAGAATGAGGCGGCTGATACTTTAAGCCGGCTAGGATCCCAACATAAGCCGGTGCTGCCTAATACCTTTCTTGATATTTTACATAACCCTTCTGTCAAGGTGCCTACCGAGGAAGAGCTAGCAGTGCCAGACCCGGAGGCACAACTGGTGGCAGCTCTTCACGTTATCCCGGATTGGACAGTGCCCTATTTGGCCTATATGACCCGGGGTGAGTTACCTGAGGATGAGACCTTGGCAAGACAAATCGTCAGGCGCTCCAAATCTATGACGATTGTTAACGGCGAGTTACATCACCTAAGTGTCACTGGGGCGTTTCAACGCTGTGTGTCCCCTACAGAAGGCCAAGAGATACTTCGTGAGATCCATGAAGGGGATTGTGGCCATCATGCCGGGTCAAAATCTCTTGTAGCCAAAGCTTTTCGTCATGGTTTCTATTGGCTGACGGCTCATGCTGATGCGGAGGATCTGGTCAGCAAATGTGACGGTTGTCAAAAGTTCTCACGATGAGCTCATGTGCCGGCTCAAGAATTGAGGATGATTCCAATCACTTGGCCGTTTGCAGTCTGGGGGCTTGACATGGTCGAGCCTTTCAAGAGGTCTAAGGATAAAAAGACACATCTCCTGGTGGCAGTAGATAAGTTTACAAAGTGGCTTGAGGCAGAGCCGGTCAGTAAGTGTGATGCAGCCACGACGGTTCAATTCATGAAAAAGGTGATTTTTCGTTTTGGTTTCCCTCATAGCATCATAACTGATAATGGCACCAATCTTTCCAAGGGTGCCATGGAAGAATTCTGTCAACGAGAGCATATCCGGCTTGATGTTTCGGCTATGGCTCATCCTCAATCCAATGGTTAAGCAGAGAGAGCTAATCAAGAGATCCTGAAGGGTATCAAGCCCCGGCTCTTAGTCCCCTTACAATGGACTCCGGGTTGTTGGGTGGAGGAGTTACCCTCCGTGCTATGGAGAATCAACACTACGCCTAACAGATCTACGGGATACACACCTTTCTTCATGGTATATGGAGTAGAGGCAGTTCTGCCAAGTGACATCCGACACGACTCACCCCGCGTGGCGGCTTACATTGAGGCGGATAATGAAAAGGCTCGTCAGGATGCACTTGACTTGTTGGATGAGGAGCGAGACTTGGCAATAGCCCGCTCGCCGATTTACCAGCAAGACCTGCGCCGCTATCACAGCTGCCGGGTTAAGAGCAGAGCCTTTCAGGAAGGTGACTTGGTGCTCTGGCTCATCCAAGATCAATCTAACATGCACAAGCTATCTCCGCCTTGGGAAGGACCCTTTGTGGTCAGCAAGAATCTGAACAACGGGTCATATTACCTCATTGATGTTCGAGAGCACAAAGACTCACGTAAGTCGGAGGAGGAGACCCGCCGGCCGTGGAATATTGCCCATCTTCGGCCTTACTATACTTAAGTCACCGGCTCTTAAGATGTATATACTTTTGACGATGTACATATTATATAAAGCAATAAAGCAGGACCTTTGTCCTTTTTCCCATAAAGAATGTTTTTATGTCTTCTTTATCAGGTGGTGGACACTACCAACAGGAGGCGGATCATATCTGAATTCGGCTTTCCTTTTGGTCCGGCTTATGATCATATCTAAATCTAGCCATGGTCACTTGGGGGCTTCCTGTTCACACATAGGTCGTATTCGAACCAAAGAGAACATAGCTGTCAATACCCACTTGATCGGCATACTGCCAAACCCACTTGGGGGCTTCTTGATCATATTTGAATCACAACTTAACCCCTTTGGGTCTGACATGGATCGTATTCGAATCAGCGTCATTAAAAAACTCTTATGTTCACTTGGGGGCTTCCTGTTCAAACATAGGTCGTATTCGACCCAAAGAGAACATAGCTGTCGATACCCACTTGATCGGCATCGCCAAAGCCACTGGGGGCTATATGATCGTATTCGAATCTTAGCTTAACCCCTTTGGGACGATTCTCTGATCGTATTCGAATCAGGAGCCTGTGAACATTGCTTCTAAATATAACTACTATAATTATCTTGAAACCTTCTTCAGGAGATGGCTCTTGATTCTTCTGGTTTAATATTGATTACCCCAGGTTCTAAAGTGCTAGGTAAAACATCGTACGAGCCGGGAAGGTTATCAAGGGGTTTGCAGGTATGTTATTGTGATTATATTTTAAATGATCATAAACCGGCCTATATATGATGTCTTCGGGTCATGTTCCGGGTTATCAATACTCTATAAACCCCTGGCGCGATAAATCGCCCAAATCTTTTTACTTGTTTTATGTGCAGGATAAGGCAAAGCGAGTTAAACATCAAGGAAATACATAGTTAACGAAAGCCACAGAAATATAGTGATGGCAGCTTACAAAAGTAATAAGCACCATAAACATGTGCGAGGGCATGACAAGCATTAAGAAGTTTTTTCTATCCTATTACAAGACTCCCCGAGTCTGAATAAGTGAAGCATTGTTTGGGCAAAAGTTATAAAACGCCTGGCGACTCATTCTTTCGGTGGGCTTGACGACTCCGGGTTATCCTTCTCCGCCTCTCCATCGGTTGTTTTGTCCTGGAAGGTGGACGAGGCCTAGTAAATGCCGCTCAAGGCTTCAAATTCAGCCTCATCATCTATTAAACCGGCCGGGTCCACTTCAGGGGCAAAGGTATGCTTACGCGTTGGAGGTATCAGGCTGACTTGGTCGTATGGGACGTTTGGGATTCTCTGGTTCTTGCTGTCATAGCCCGGCGAATACTTGGTAAGATTAGTATCATTCCCAATGAGAGTCGCCAAGGGACGTATGACTTTGACACAGGCGGTGAAGTCTTGATCATCAAATACAGCGCCGTCCTCCTTCAGGCTTGGATATCCAAGAGAGAGATCAGCCAAGTCAAGTTCTGGCACCCATGCTTTTGCCCGGCTTAATGCAGCCACGGCTCCGGCTCTTGCTGATGCTTGCCTTAAATCCCGAATTCTTTGAGGTAGCACTGCGAGATGCTTCAGCACATCTTGTAGGAGGCGAGGAGTGGTATTTGATAAGGCCACAACGTCCAAGGTACGTTGTGACCCGGAGTACAGCTGTTCCACTAAGGTGTAAACTGTCTTAAGCTTGATCAGCATGTTTTGCTTGAGGTTGGTACTCCTGGGGCCTGTATGTTCACAAGTATAACAATGAGCCAAAGATAACTATTACAATTACCCTTGGAAGATTACAATGTTTAAAGGTTTTTCAGAGTGACTTACCAAAGATGGCCGAGACCATTTGGGATATCTACCATTTTAAGTCGGATAGCTCGGTTGTTGCTTCTGCGAGAGATGCTTCTGCCGCCTCGGCCCGAGTTACTAGTGAAGCCCTTCCATCAGCCCAAACTTTCTTTTCTGACTCAAAGTTTTGCCTCAATTTCTCTTGTTCAGAGACGCTGAATTCAAACTTGGAGTTGGCTTTCTGAGTTTCAAGCTCTTGAGTTTTCAGCTGGCTCTTCAGGTCAGCAAGCTCCGACTCAAATTGGCTTATGGTGGCCTGTATTGACATCAGGTTATGGTAAGAATCATGGTAAGGTAACATTCAAGTCCCAAACACTTTACAAGTAAAGATACTTGGCACTTGGGGGCTAATGTATGCTTAAAGAATTTTTTAACCTGCCCTACCGAGTCATACGTATTAAGTCTCAAGCACCTTACAAGTAAAGATACTTGACACTTGGGGGCTAATGTGTAACACAAATTCAAAGTCTCATGCTATCACCAGGTTAAATGTATTCACTTTAAACCGGACAGCCTAACAGTAAGTAGATTTCTAAGTCTACAGCATATTCATTCATAAGCAGTAGACTTGGGGGCTGGTACAGTAAGTAAGGTTCAGGAAAAAAACATAAGTTATACCTCAGATTTGTGCTGTATTTGTTTCACCATGTCAATTTCCAGGTCACGACTATTGTGCACTTGGTTCAGATAGCCCGAGACTATATCACCAATGCTTAGGTGAGTATAATCAGTGATGTCATGTTTGGCTTTTCGATGTTGGGCAAACTCCTCCTTGGCAGTACATTGGGCGAGAACAGTAGGCCGGCCCGGTTCAACATATTGACTTTTCAGAAATTCAACTTCCGGGTCAGTCGTCTTGACCAGGCTAGGAATTTCCGGGTTACCAGAGTTGTGGATAACGTCTTCTGCAGGCGGGTCAGAGGTTGGCACTAGAATATCAGAAGCCAGTTCAGGCGGTGGCTGATGAGTGGAGCTATCAGGAGCGGATGAGTCACGCGCCGGTTCAGTGACCACCGGGTCTTGGGACGGCTTATTTTTCCTTGCCCTCTTGCTGGGCTTCACTTGCAGACTGTCAATAAAGGTAGAAGGATGAGTATTAAAGCATAAGTATGGTAAAATCCAAAGTAATAAAGGTTACATTACCCGGGAGCCGTCTTGAAAGCCGGCATGTTTGATTGCATAGACTTGTCAGAGGAAGGAGAGGTATCCTGGTAATTGGAGTCAGATGAATTGAGAGGTTGGCGAATCAAACCCGCCAAAGGTAAAACAGAACGTGAATCAGAGATAACCTCGGTCCGACGCTTCCTGGTTACATCAGGTAAGCTGGAGGAAAGTTTAGCGTCTTGATTGGCCCGAGTCTGCCTCCGGTTCTCAAGCTATTGTTGCTTCAAAAGAAATTGAGGATCTTGGTAAGCTAAAGGATGTGAAAATCTTACTTTCCGGGTCACCCTTCGGATTTTTTTCTTGGGCAAAGGCTCTGAGTCGGAGGAGATTATAGTTACCTCTTCGTCAATTGCTTGACTGTTCCCTGTATCCTCCTGAAAGGATAGAATGTTAGTAAAATAACAACAAAGGAGTTAAGAAAATCAAAGATTACCTCTTCCTCATCCGAAGAAGAGTCATCCAATTTAAGCATATCAGAGGCGCTGGGCTTCTTCTTTTTAGAGGTGCCCGTCCTTGGCGGCTTTCCTTTCGTTTTCTTGGCTGCCCTGGCTTGTTTGGCAGCCTCATGGTCATACTTGACCTTCCAGAAATTATCACCGGCCTGTGGAAAAAGATAAGGAATCATAAGTACAAGAAGGTATAACATGTTAAAGAGTATTTATGAAGATTGGTAACTTACCGCAGGGGCCGGGTTCTTCTTGCAGAAGGGAAGTAAGCCGAAGGCATTACTAGTTACAGTGCCCTCCTTCAACAGTGACTGGGTTGTAGCATCTACCACATCATCTGGTAAGTCGTCGGGACTATGACGCATTGGATCATCCTTCTCGCCTGTGTAAGTACACATTAAGCCGGAGCGGCGGCTTAATGGTAGTATCCGCCAGGTGACCCAGACTCGAACCAGATCGATGCCATTTAACCCGTTTCCTAGAAGAGCTTTGATCTTCCTGATGGTGGGATTGAGAGGCAGGCGCTCAACAGCAGTCAACTTATCCGCCAGCAGATGGTTGGATTCAAGGCGTAGGGCGCGAAAGCCGGGCAGAGGCCTCTCATCAGCCGGTGACGTGTCTTGACAGTAGAACCATGTCTGGTTCCAATCTTTCGGGTGACTCGGCAGCTCAGCATAAGGAAAAGACAATCTCTCCGCCGCTGGATTGAGATGCCGCCAAGTTCAAGATTAGGCCCGTTGGCACGTTCATTCTACCGGTTCAAATAAAAAAGTTCTCTGAACAAAAGCAGACTTGGCTCTTCTCCCAGGTACACCTCGCAGAAGACTTGAAAATTGCAAAGATTTGACACGGAATTGGGTCCAATGTCTTGAGGTCTAAGGTCAAAGAAATTTAAAACTTTCCTGAAGAATTTTGAGCCGGGAGGGGCAAATCCCCGGTTCATGTGATCCGTGAAAACGATCACCTCCCCATCTTTGGGTTGAGGTATCTCCTCAGACGGATTTGGGGCACGATAAGACATGACCTCCTTCTTTGGTAGGTGGCCAGACTTCACGAACTCAGCAAGTTTGCTCTTAGTAACTGTGGATGGGACCCAATTGCAAGTTACAGGGGCCTTGGCCGCCTTAGGTGCCATGACAACAGTTGGCCTATTACAAAATAAGAAGCTCCGGTTCAAACTTTAACCCGAGAGAAATATCTACATTATTTAAAGTGGCGGCTTAAGAAGGGGCCTAATGATATAAGGGTGATTGTGCAACAATATTTAAGCCGTTACAAGTATCAAGAGCAGTTCAAAATTCTTAAGGTCATGAGAAGAAGGCAAGGCTTACAACTCAGTATCACTTATTTAAATTGGACACCTGGACAGTTGTGTTTAAGGGCATTTACCAGAAGAAGCTTTCCGGGTGATAGAAACAAGTTTCATAGATGACAGCTATTATTCTGGATCAAATTATTGCTCTGAGAGGAAAATTGTCTAGACCTAAAAACAGAGCAGAGAAGTTCATGCACTTGAAGAGGGTTTTCAAACGAGGGAAATGAGATCTGTCTCTATGCAAGATAAATACAAACAATTTCCGCAGCAGTTCTACATAGTTTTTACGATATAAACAGGGCATTGGAGGTGCAAACCAGTGAGGGTTTGTGTTGGGCGGTGTTGAACACCAATGAACTCAACAGAGGTTCCAATGCAGATCTACAGAAAGGGAAGGAGAGGAACTCACGGATGTGGACGAGCTGTGGAGGTTCGTCGTCGATTTTTGGTCAGAGTCAGGTTGATGCAGCGGCCTGAGTTAATGAAGACGAGGGGTTCGACGGCGGCGGCGGCGGAGCTCGAGAGGAAGCAAGAGGAAGAGGACGACTGAAAGAGGGAAGAATGAAAGACCTAAGTCGTGCCTATTTATAGGGAGAGGATAATTGAGATGGCGCGGGAAATGAGGAGATAAGGATTACTATCCAGCAGCCTCGACGCCTTGATTTTCGGAACAATCAATAAAAGCAGAGATCCGTTGACGGATATGATGGAATAGAAAAGGAATTAAGGAAAGGATGACGTCACGCCGGGTTAAGACGGATCCAGAAGATGACGTCATGGCGGGTTAAAGAAAACCCTCTGTATAGACAGAAGACTGAAGATTTAATTCTTTAAAAATATTTTTTAAGATTGACATGAACAGGTTCAAATCAATCTGGGGCCTAATGTTGGGGATATAACTATTTGTGTAAGCCACCCAGGAGGGGCCGGGTTACACAAAGAAGACTCATTAGAGAGAAGCCCAAGACCAAGCATGAAGATGGCGACTCAATAAAGGGCTTAAGGCCCACAGGCGACTTAAGGCCCATTGTAGTAAACCGCCATGATAGCATGACTTGTAACATAAGGTAGATTTAACTAGTCACCGAGCCGGACACTATTTATAAGCCGGCCGGGACTCTGCAAGCCACAGTGCGTCAACCCGTGTATATAAGGGGATGACCTGCTGGCGGCTTAGGGCAAGAAACAACTCATCGAGAGCTAGGCATAGCATATCTCGCTCCCTGGTCATCGAAACATCAATACCAAACCCAACTAGACGTAGGCCTTACCTTCACCGTAAGGGGCCGAACTAGTATAAACTCTCTCGTGTCCTTTGTCCCGATTTAACCCCTTCAAGCTTCCTAGTTGCGATGGCTCCACAACTAAGTCCTTTCACGAGGACATCTGACGTGACAATTCCATGATAGGCTTGTTACCGGTAAGTATTTCATAAGGAGTCTTGTTCAAGCCTTTGCGGAGATAGAGCCGATTAGATGCATGACATGCTGTGCTTTTAGCTTCAGCCCAAAAGTTGTACGGAGACTTGAACTCCGCCATCATGGTCTTGCCGCATCCATCAACTTCCGGTTCTTCCTCTCCGCGACACCATTTTGTTGGGGGGTATATGGTGTAGCATATTGATGCTTGATCCCCTCATCACTAAGAAACTCATCCAAGGTGTAGTTCTTGAATTCGGTGCCATTGTCACTTCTTATTGTCAAGATCTTTGCATCATGTTGACGTTGAGCTTCATTTGGAAAGTCGATGACGGTTTGTTGAGTCTCACTCTTCCTCTTGAAGAAAAATACCCACGTGTACCTTGAATAATCATCCACAACCACCAAGCAATACTTTCTACCTCCGAGACTATCAAAGGATGGAGGCCCAAAGAGATCCATGTGAAGGAGCTCCAAGGGTCTCTTCGAGTAGATGATAGTCGTGGGAGGGTGAGCCTTTTCATGAAGCTTTCCTTCGATACAAGCACTGCAAGCACGATCTTTGGCAAAACTAACTTTTGTTAGTCCACGGACATGGTCCCCCTTGAGAAGACTTTGCAAAGATCTCATATTGACGTGGGCTAAACGGCGATGCCAAAGCCATCCCACATCAACTTTAGCCATTAGGCATGTCGCGGTCTTAGTGGGTCGCTCTGAAAAGTTAATCACATAGAGACCGTTCTCGACATGCCCAACAAAGGCTACTTTAAGAGTCTTGCTCCACAAGAGGGCCACGGTATCAATATCAAAGAAAGTGGCAAAGCCCATGAGTGCAAGTTGACGAACGGAAAGTAGATTGAAAGCAAGGGACTCAAGAAGCATGACTTTCTCGATCGTAAGATCATGAGAAATGACAACCTTGCCAAGACCCAATACCTTAGAAGACGAGGCATCACCCCACTCAACGTTGGTGGGCATAGAAGGGATCTTGTGTACGTCCACCACCAAGTCCTTGCTTCCGGTCATATGATTTGTTGCTCCACTATCGAGCAACCATGATCCCCCACCGGAAGAAAACACCTACAAGAGATCAATGCTTGGTTTTAGGTACCCATTTAGTAATGGGTCCTTTAATGTTAGTAACAAGGGTCTTAGGAACCCAAATAGACCATTCAATGTACTCATAAGGAGAGCCAACAAATTTAGCAAAAAACATGCCCATCACTAGCACGACACAACACATAAGAAGGGTTAAAGTCGCTGGCTTTGTTGGAAGAGGTGGCTTTGCCCTTTTTGACATAACCACCCTTCACATTGTTCTTCTTCTCCTTAGGAGCACCCTCTCCCTCCTTCATAAAAGTTTGCTTGGGAGGAGGAGGTCGTTTGGTCTTGTCGTTCTTCTTCTTGTTCTTGGACTTGGGTGCGAACCAAACTCCCTCCTTGGCCACAACTTCCTTTTGATTGCTCAAAAGGTCGTTGAGGTTCTTCTCACCTTGTATGCATGTCAAAAGGCCTTTCTCGAGTTGCTCCTTCAACTTGGCATTCTCCTCCACAAGATGCACATGCTCACAACACGGGTTAGTGGCATTTGCATTATCAATTAATACCATATGAGGAAAGGTGGCCTTTTCTTTGGTTAGCTTAACTTGAAGTTGATCATGAGACTCCTTGAGACTAGCATGAGCACCCTTCAAGACCTTGTGGGCCTTGTCGAGTAAATAAAACTCCTCCTTGAGTCTAGCATGGTCAATGCCAAGTTTAGCCTTCTCGGAAGTTAGTACACGAGACACAACAAGAGCATGATCAAGATCTTTATTTAACTTAGCATGGTCATTGTTGTGTGACTCCTCAAGAGCCAAACGATTCCCACGCTCTTCCTCAAGAGCATTAGAGAGATCCGATATCTCATCGGCACAATCACGACTATAACCTTCCATCTTAGAGATGGTTTCTTCATGAGCCTCGATCATGTCATTGGCTTCACCAAGTTGTTCCAAGAGAGCAACAAAGTTCTTCTTGGATTTGCCCTTGAGCTTACTCATAAAAGACTCAAATTCATTCACTTCCTCATTAGACCCCTCACTTTCATCAATGCCATCCGTCAAGGAGGGATTAGTAATGATGGTGGTTTTGATGTTGGGGGTTACCTTGTTGGTGGCTTTAGCCATGAGACACTTGGCGGTGATGTTCTCATTGGGTAAGTCGAAGAGGGGCACCCGTGGAGTTGTGGCAATGGCAACAGAGGCCATGGCCATGGCTTCACTATCTTCATCATCATCGTCATCCTCATGGTATTATTCTTGAACCACCAACCCTCGAGTAGGAGTCTTTTTGGTGAAGTTGTTCTTGTTGGGGAAGGACTTGGCTTTGACCTTTCGGATGAGCTTGCCACCATTGTCTTCCCGCTTCTTGTAAGGGCAATCCACAACAAAATGGCTCACATTGCCACAATTGTAACATGTTCTCACACGTTGCTTGCCCTTGAACCCACTTGAGTTGTTCTTGTTGAAGTTGGGCCTTGTGTTCTTCTTGCTCCAAAATTGCCTTGAAGCAAGAGCCATGTGCTCATGATAATCATATTTTGTATCTTCGGGGTTGCTCTCCTCATCTTCCTCTTCTTCCTCTTCTTCCACAATAATCTTGGCCTTCAAGGCAAGGTTGGGCTTCTTTACCCTTTGAAAGTGCAACACCGTGTTGTCGGCGGTCTTGTCCAAGATCCTCATTGCCACAAACTCATCCAACACTTCATTTGAGGTCAAGGAGTGGAAGTCCGGTCTTTGACGGATGACGGAGGACAAGGCCTTGTGGAAAGGCATCATTGCTTTGAGGAACTTGCGCTTGATCCAATTGTCATCCATGTCCTTGCTCCCATGATCTCAGAGTGAGACCGCAAGTTTGGTTACTCTCCGAAAGAGCTCACGAGGTTCTTCATCTTCTTTCATTGCAAACTCATCGGCTTCATCTTGCACCACTTCATAGTTGGAGCGTTGAATGCTCGAACTTCCCTTATGGAGGGAAACAACACAATGCCATGCGTCTTTGGCCATGGCGAAGGGTCGAAGATGAGGGAGATCTTCGGGTAGAACTCCATCTTGAATGATGAAGAGAGCATTCTCATTGACTTGATGGTCCATGGCTTCTCTAGGGGTGAAGTTGCTTCAGTCATGTGGATGGAAAACTTCTTCAATGATTCTCCAAAGGTTAGTATTCACATGATTTAAATGATGCTTGAAGCGATATACCCAAGAATCAAAGTCCTCATTTTTCACAATCTTAGGAGGAGGGCCGGCATGATTTAAATGAGTAGAAGGAACCGGTCCTCCATAAATTGGAGGTGCCAGATGCCAGTGCCATTTCTAACACTAGTAGAAGGATCCTTTTCACTAGTAGTTCCCCCCTTGTCGGAGTTAGCATCCGTCACCTTGTCAGTGGGATCACCCACCTTCAACGGCGAGGTAGATAGTTTAAGTCCTTCTAATAATTTATTAAACATGCTTTCAACCTCGGTGGTCATGGAGGTTTTCAATGTGTCCAAAGCCACATTGAATTCCTCATGAGACACCGCGGTTCCCCCATCACCCGTAGAAGAGCTCGGATTCACACCGGAGTGCTCCTCCCTACCATCTACGGTGTCAACCATACTCTTCGGACGGCAAAGTCCTTAATAAAGAGACGAGGCTCTGGTACCAATTGAAGGATCGATATAGTTGAGTAGAGGGGGGGGGGGGTGAATAGGCAACTAACATTTTTTAAATTTTCTTTACCAAATTAAACTTTGCATCAAAGTAGGTTATCTGGATATGTAACTAGGTGAGCAACCTATATGATGCAATAACAACAAGTACACAAGCAAGCAAGGGATACAACACAAATAAGCTTGCACAAGTAAAGGCACGAGATAACCAAGAGTGGAGCCGGTGAAGATGAGGATGTGTTACTGAAGTTCATTCCTTTTGAGGGGAAGTACGTCTCCGTTAGAGTGTTGTGGAGGCACAATGCTCCCTAAGAAGCCACTAGGGCCACGGTATTCTCCTCACGCCCTCACACAATGCGAGATGTCGTGATTCCACTATTGGTGCCCTTGAAGGCGGGACCGAACCTTTACAAACAAGGTTGGGGCTATCTCCACAACTTAATTGGAGGCTCCCAACGACACCACGAAGCTTCATCACAATGTACTATGGCTCCGCGGTAACCTCAACCGTCTAGGGTGCTCAAACACCCAAAAGTAATAAGATCCACTAGGGATTAGTGGGGGGAATCAAATTTCTCTTGGTGGAAGTGTAGATCGGGGCCTTCTCAACCTATTCCGAGCAAATCAACAAGTTTGACTGGCTAAGGAGAGAGATCAGGCAAAAATGGAGCTTGGAGCAACAATGGAGCTTTTGGGGGAAGAGGTAGGTCAACTTTGGGGAAGAAGATCCCCTTATATAGTGGGGGGGGGGGACAATCCAACCGTTGCCCCCCAAAGTAGCCCCGCAGAGAGCGGTACTACCACAGGGGTGGGCGGTACTACCGTCCCACCTCGCGGTACTGCCGCACAGAAGAGGGGATCAAGGAGCAAAGGGAGGACCTGGACCCACAGCGGTACTACCGTGGCGGTAAGAGCGGTACTACCGCTTAAGAGCGATACTACCGCCTCTACTGCCGCAACTAGTGCCGCGGAACCCGACACGAGAAAAGAGCCCTCGAGTCGAGGCGGTAGGAGCACGGAGCCGCAGCGGTACTACGGCAGAGAGCTTCAAGCGGTACTACCGCTATGGAGCGGTACTGCCGCTTGTAGCACTCGGGTGGTACTACCGCTGGGACCAAACGATGCACATATGAGGGGAATGAGCTTTCCAGTTAAGCGGAAAGGCTCAGAGGGTGTGACAAGGATGTGTACGTGTTGATTCCACCCTAGCCTTACCAAAGCGGACCCCCTCTTGATACTACGGTGACTCCAATGGAACTAGTCCACCAACATAGAAACGAAAAAGCTGCACCGTCTTGAATAACACTCCGAGGGGTGGGAACCATCTCGTGACAAAGGATGAACCTGTGAAAAAATCAACGCACACGATTAGTCCGCAAAAGCATTATCATCAATCACCAAAGCACCTTAGGGATAAATATGCCCTTACACTAGGCACCTCTGGTGTCTATATAAACCTGAGGGTTTAGTCCGTAGAGGCAATCATAATATTCATAGGCTAGACAATTAGGGTTTAGCCATTATGATCTCGAGGTAGATCAACTCTTGTAACCCCTATACTCATCGAATATAATCAAGTAAGATGTAGGGTTTTACCTCCTTTAAGAGGGCCCGAACCTGGGTAAACATTGTGTCCCTTAGTCCATTGTTACCATTGATCCTTAGACGCACAGCTTGGGCCCCCCTACCCGAGATTTGCCGGTTTCGACACTGACATTGGTGATTTCATTGAGAGCTCCGTTGTGTTGTCAACAGAGGGATCGATGGCATGTCTCGTCATCAATGACGATTCTGTGTTCGAGGAGACCTTTCTCCCTCGACAGGTCTTTTTTGTTCGGCAACTTCGTGCTACGTGCCAACTCGACCGGCTGATAACCCACAAGTATAGGGGATCACAACAGTTTTTGAGGGTAGAGTATTCAACCCAAATTTATTGATTCGACACAAGGGGAGCCAAAGAATATTCTCAAGTATTACCAGCTGAGTTGTCAATTCAACCACACCTGAAAGACTTAATATCTGCAGCAAAGTAGTATGGAAGTAACGGTAACAGTGGCAAAAGTAACATTATCAGTTTTGTAGCAATCGTAACAGTGGCAACAGAGAAGTAACTAAGCAAAGATCAATATGTGAAAAGCTCATAGGCAATGGATCAATGATGGATAATTATGTCGGATGTAATTCATCATGCAACAGTTATAACATAGGGTGACACAAAACTAGCTCCAGTTCATCAATGTAATGTAGGCATGTATTCCAAATAAGTCATACGTGCTTATGGAAAAGAACTTGCATGACATCTTTTGTCCTACCCTCCCGTGGCAGCGGGGTCCTATTGTAAACTAGGGGATATTAGGGCCTCCTTTTAATAGAGTACCGGACCAAAGCATTAGCACTTAGTGAATACATGAACTCCTCAAACTATGGTCATCGCCGGGAGTGGTCCCAATTATTGTCACTTAGGGGTTGCCGGATCATAACACATAGTAGGTGACTATTGACTTGCAAGATAGGATCAAGAACTCACATACATTCATGAAAACATAATAGGTTCAGATCTGAAATCATGGCATTCGGGCCCTAGTGACAAGCATTAAGCATGGCAAAGTCATAGAAACATCAGTCTTAGAACATAATGGATACTAGGGATCAAACCCTAACAAAACTAACTCGATTACATGGTAAGTATCATCCAACCCATCATCGTCTAGCAAGCCTACGATGGGATTACTCAGGCACGGCGGTGAGCATCATGAAATTGGTGATGGAGGATGGTTGATGATGGCGATGGCGATAGATTCCCCTCTCTGGAGCCCGAAACGGACTCCAAATCAGCCCTCCCGAGGAACATTAGGGCTTGGCGGTGGCTCCGTATCGTAAAACATGAGTGTCGATGTCAAAACCGGTGGATCTCAGGTAGGGGGTCCCGAACTGTGCGTCTAAGGCTAATGGTAACAAGAGGCGGGGGACACAATGTTTACCCAGGTTAGGGCCCTCTCTATGGAGGTAATACCCTACTTCCTGCTTGATTGATCTTAATGAATATGAGTATTACAAGAGTTGATCTACCATGAGATCGTAATGGCTAAACCATAGAAGTCTAGCCTATGAGATTACGATTGTTCTTGTCTCTACGGACTAAACCCTCCGGTTTATATAGACACCGGAGGGGGCCAGGGTTACACAAAGTCGGTTACAGAGAAAAGGAATCTACATATCCGAATCGCCAAGCTTGCCTTCCATGCAAAGGAGAGTCACATCCGGACACAGGAAGAAGTTTCATGTCGTGTATCTTCATAGCCCAGCAGTTCGGCCCACGTATATAGTCCGGCTGTCCGAGGACCCCTTAATCCGGGACTCCCTCAGTAGCCCCTTAACAAGGCTTCAATGACAATGAGTCCGGCGCGCATATTGTCTTCGGCATTGCAAGGCGGGTTCCTTCTCTGAATACTTTAAAGTAGATTTTGAACACAAGAATCGTGTCCGGCTCTGCAAAATAAATCCCACACACAACCGAAGAGAGTACAATATTTTTACGAGTCCAATCCGCTGACAATTTTAGTAGCATGACATTACGTCATCACGCGGCCATTATTTTGAATCGTTTTCCAGCCTGCCACTCCATGTTTCGAGAGGCGGTTTTTATTGGCACGTCTTGTCAAAGCAGAGATCGTGTCCCCTTATTGCGGGATTTTCATCAACATGGGCGTGGGTAACCCAACCGTTCTGTTGGCATGATTCCTTGGGAATAGGCATGTTTTAAGGCCGTGGAGGGGACGTTTGATATTCGCCGCCTTTATAAAGGGGCCAAGGCCTGTCCTTTTCCTTCCATGCTAATCCTTTACTCCACCTCCCACCTCAAGTTCCAACACCCAAGGGTTAATATAGTCGCTCCGAGCTTCCACCCATGTCCGGATCCAGTCTTCAAGGCCGGTGGATGGCCTCTTCTGTCATAGAGGATGATATCTCGAAGCACAGGGAGGCAAGATACTTGACTGCGGAAATCCTCCATAGGCTCCCTGCTCAAGGGCAGGTTATTCCTACTCCCAGATCCAATGAGAGGGTCGTGTTTATCTCTCACTTCTTTCGAGGGATTTGATTTGCTCTTCATCCCTTCGTTCGAGGGCTCATGTTTTATTATGGGCTAGATTTTCACGATCTAGCTCCAAACTCCTTCCTTCACATCTCGGCGTTTATCATCACATGCGAGGCCTTCCTCCGTATTTCCCCACACTTGGGATTATGGCTTAAGACCTTTAACGTGAAGCCGAAGGTAATCGACGGGAAACAAGCAGAGTGCGGAGGTGCTTCAATAAGCAAACTTACCAACTCTCCTTGGCCAAAGGGATCCTTCACAGAATCTTCTGACCTATGGCAACGGGAGTGGTTTTTCATTACCGAACCCCGTGGTAAAAAGTGGGCGGCTACACCTGTGTTTCGATCTGGACCACCTTTACAGCTTGCATCATGGATTAAGAAGGGGCTAGACTGGGGATCTATTGATGAAGTGCAGACGTTGCAAAGTCGCATTCAGAGCCTTATTGAAAAGGACACCGGTCTTACCAATGTAATCCAAGTAATGCTTGTCCGCCGGATCCTACCGTGTCAGCAGCGTCCTCTCCGCATGTGGGAATTCAATCCGGAAGGTCCACGGACCCTTCAGCACTCACTACAAAAAAAAGACACATCCGTGACATTTTGGGCCGAACGAAAAAAAATTCTGTCATACATATGACACTTCTGTGACGATAATTGTGACAAAACCCGGTATCATCATGGATGTGGTGGGCTCCTACTTCTATGACAAAAAATCATGATAGAAAATGGGCTTTTCGTCCTGGGAGGGCTGGAGACGCAGCTTCATGACATTCTTTGGGCCGTCCATGACGGAAAAAATCGTGGTAGAAGCGAGGGGGAGGAAAATTTCGGGGAGTTGCCGGTTACGGTGGGAGGTCAGGGGCCGAGCGATGCGTGTTTCTCTCGTACACGTGCGAGGCGTTGGCTCTAACTGAACCCGAGCGAGGCGTTGGGCTCTAACTGAACCGAGCGATTGCACTATAGGGTACGCGTTACTGAACCCAAGCGATCGATCGAGGGCTGTTAACTGAACCCGATGGAGCGATTCCTTCGCTACTGCTGCTAACTGAAGCCGATCGATTGGATGAACAGTGAGCGTTCCGGAGGGGTTTGGATGAACAGTGAGCGGTGGCGTTGCCTCTGGATGAACAGGACCCCGTGGTGTGGAGGGCTGGATGAACAGTAGACGGTGGAGGGGTGGCCGTGGAGGGGTGGTTGAACAGGACCCCCGTGGTGTGGAGGGCTGGATGAACAGTAGATGGTGGAGGGCTAGATGAACAGTAGACGGTGGAGGGGTGGTTGAACAGTAGCCGGTGGAGTAGTGCGCGGTGGAGGCTGGATGAACAAGAGCCCCGTGGAGGCTGGAGGAGGTCGACGGTAGCCCGTGGAGGCTGGAGGAGGTCAACGGTGGAGATGAACAGTATCCCATGGAGTCCCGTTTTGCGGTACGCCACACCCCCCCCCCCACCGATGAACAGGACCCCCATTTCGACCGTAGCGCTCCAACACAAGTCTGTTTCGTCCGTTTTGTGGTACGCCACACCCCTCCCGATCAACATGACCCCCATTTTGACCGTAGGAGGTCTGTTTCGTCCGTTTTGTGGTACGCCACACCCCTCCCGATCAACAGGACCCCCGTTTCGACCGTAGGAGGTCCATTTCCTCCGTTTTGCGGTACGCCACACCCCTCCCGATCAACAGGACCCCCGTTTCGACTGTAGGAGGTCCGTTTCCTCCGTTTTGCGGTATGCCACACCCCTCCCGATCAACAGGACCCCGTTCTGAACATAGGAGGTCCGTTTCCTCCGTTGTGCGGTACGCCAGGCCTCGTTTCCATCGCCTGTTCTGTCCAAGCCCTCCCGATGAACACGACCACGCATTCCGTTCTGACCCAGCCGGTTGGCTCCCACGCGTTCCGTTGCCTCCCGATGAACACGACGCATTTCGTTGCCTCCCCATGAACACGACGCATTCCGTTGCCTCCCCATGAACACGACACATTCCGTTGCCTTCCCATGAACACGAGCCCTCGCCGTACGTATGCGCGACTAGGTGTTCGAGACCCCGCCCGTATGTACACATACGTGGCCGTATTTTCTTTCTTGCACCCTGGCCGCTGTACGTACGTGTACATACTACGTGCGCGCCTCTACTACGACACGTGCGCACCTCTACATCGACCAGTATGTACGTACACTTTCGCGATCAGGATGACAACGCTACGTACGCTTCGACCAGGTAGGTCCCGACTGTCAGGCACTTCCTTGCCTGCGAAGATGTAGATGGTGGGTCCCAGCAGTCAGGGGGGCGAATCATTTATTTTTGCCCGGACGCACTTCCTTGCGTGCGAAGGTGTAGCTGCTGGGTCCCGGCAGTGAGGGGGCGAATCGTTTTTTTTTGCCCGGACGCACTTCCTTGCGTGCGAAGGTGTGGCTGCTGGGTCCCAGCAGTCAGGGGGGCGAATCGTTTTTTTTTGCCCAAACGCACTTCCTTGCGTGCGAAGGTGTAGCTGGTGGGTCCCAGCAGTCGGGGGCGAATCATTTTTTTCCGGACGCACTTCCTTGTGTGCGAAGATGTAGCTGGTGGGTCCCAGCAGTCAGGGGGGCGAATCGTTTTTTTCGGACGCACTTCCTTGCGTGCGAAGATGTAGTTCGTGGGTCCCAGCAGTCAAGGGGCGAATCATTTTTTCGCGAAAACGGTGGCCCGTCCGGTGGGTCCCCGCTGTCACGTGGAGGAATAATTATTTTGCGCGTAATAAGGAGGCACTTCCTTGCGGCTGCCGTGGACCCAGCTGTCAGCTCTCCACGTACAGTCCACGTCTGATGGAAGTCGTTCCTTGACCACGTTGACCACGCCGCACCAAGAGCACCACGGTGGTGGACGACGGCGAGGCCTAGGAAGGGGACGACGCGGAGCCGGGGAAGATGCGGCATTGGATGCACACGCGGAGAGGAGTACGAGGGTTCCCTGGTTCGGCTGCGCTGCCGTCACCACAGAATAACAGGAGGTGTGGGTGAGTGGAGGGATGGCCTGGCCAGCGGTGGGAGTAGTAGGGGGCGGTGAGGCCTCCGCGGCAGCACAGCCGGCCACGAGAGGCAGGAGCCGATGGCACGACCGGCGCTGCTTTGGGCGGCTAGAGCAAGAAGACCGGAGGTTGAAGAAGCACGAAGGCCATTGGATGGACATCGTATGGTCACTACAACTAGAATCGTTTATATTGACTAAGTTGACAAAGCCCTTGGTACGTCAACTTAGTAGGCCCACAGGTCAGCTTCCGAAACGGTGCGCCCCAGATGTTAGGGGGATGAATCATTTTTTGGGCGGGTAAAGCTAGAATATCCGAGATTGAAGAAGAAGCACGGCATCCGTTGGATGGACATCCAACGGCCACTGCTGCTAGAACCCTGTGTTGACTATAAGTTGACAAAGCCTTGCATACGCGTCAACTCTGTTTTTTTAGGGGACGCGTCAACTTAGTAAGGCCAGAACTGTGTGGCAGAGAACTTATAGCCCATTTGATATTTGTAAGAATGTGTAGCCCATTTTTGAATTCTAATGAAATTTACTACAGCCCATTTATAGTTTGTTAAAAGTACAGCCTATTTCAACCAACCGTTCAAAACAGAATTCAATAAAATTTCCCACATTTTGATGGGATCCGAATATTTTTACCCCGAAATTTAGTGAGATTAAATACAATTTCAATATAAATTTATATTGCATAAAAATCCAACGAAACATTGCGCTCGCAACAATTAATGAAATTAAAATTTTCAATATTCCAAAAATAATATTTTATAAAGTAATCACTGTTTGGTGCATTTTTTTATAGTTATTACCCAGTTTTTATAATTACATACCATTTATTATTTCTTAAAGCCCATTTTCTTGTTAAGCCTAATGCATCCCTCCTAGGAAAGATTTGCAGCCCAGCGGGGCGGAGAATAACAATTTGACCTTGCCTGGGTATTCCTAAAAAAAGTATAGCTGGGCTAGCCATTTTCAGCTTGAAAAAAATTAATATCTGGGCTGGATATCTAGCCTGGGCTAGACGGGCCACAGCCCGCCCAGTTAATACCTGCAGCGATTATTTCGTTGTTGTTCAGAGGAGAAAAATTAATATCTGGGGTAAACATCAAAAAACTCTGCAGTGCTCACACCTCAAAAACACAAATACTGCTCGAGCTGCTTGGTCCCAGCTATCGGCCACTTCTTGTGCAATTCTCTCGTTTATTGACTACTCCCTCCTTTCCGGTTTATAATGCTCAATTCAAAAATCTCACCAACCAAGGTAGATGGCGAGTGGTGGAATACTTTTTGTAGTTTTGCAGAAGCACCTAATTAATGCTCTTGTTATCCTCAAAAAATTATGTTTATCGATGCATTAATTGCAATGCATGCATGCATAAAGTACATGCATTGGTCAATTTTCTCCTAATACTTGTATGCAATGATTTAATGCACCTTGGAATCTGAACATGTGATGGAAAACAACCAAATTGAGCCTTATAAAATGGAAAAACTAAAATTTTGAGATAAGCCCTATAAATCAGAAAGGAGGGAGTACATTGGTTGACAATGGTGTGGGAACGTGATGTCAGGAAACCGGGAGGAAGCAAAATAAATTATAGTTATATATATATATATGTATGTATGTATGTATATATATATAAGGAGGCACTTGTGTACGTGAGGCTATGGACCTGGTGGGTCCCCATTGTCATCCTATCCAAGTAAAGTCATCTCCTCGCCCGCGCGCGCTTTCCACCCGAAACAGTCAGCGTCGGCCGCCCCACTTCCCGGTGTAGGCGATTGCTCCGCCTTCAAACGACACAAGTGCCGTCCATCCGTCCATCTGCCGCACACATTAATGATACGCGGTTGCCGAGGCGGCTACTCCGGCGCCACACGTCCGTCCCTCCGCCTGCCCACCATTGCTATATAAACTGTTGCGCCGGCCATAGCCGCAGTCATCCGCATTCGTTCCCTTTCTCCTGTCCACACCACTACTGCCCACCATGGCTTCCTCGCGCTCCAGCGCTCTTCGGGACGGGCGGACGACGAACCACAAGGAGATGGCAGCCATTGCTGCCGACCGGCTGGCCGGCAGGCAGCCGAAGGACGACGACGTCCCAATGGAGAACAAGGTAGTAGACGATCCGGTGCCAACCCCCTCCTCCGCGCCATCCTCGCCGGTGCATTGCACCATGACCATTGGCGAGGCCCGTTCCCAATATATGGACAGGGTGAGGCAGATGTGTGAGGAGCAGCTCCGGGAGGCGCAGGCCGACGCCACCTACAACCACCATCTCCTCCAGGAGCACCTGTAGGCAGAGGAGCAGATCGCCGCGGAGCGGGCGGAGCAGGAGGCGCTGCTCGACTCGTACCGCGCCGCCCGCAAGAGCCGCCTCGAGCGCTGGCGGTACCGCATGCGGGTGGCGGAGGCTGCGGCTGCCTACAAAGAGGCTAGCAAAGAGGGTGATCAAGCGGGCGAGGCGCTGTTTGGCGAGACCGAGGACGAGGCAGAGGACAATGCCGGCTCCAACGAGTCCCTGCTCCACTGGCGTCGATGACGCCCTGCTCCGCCGACACCCCACGGCGCCAACAACGAGGCAGAGGACACCGCCGGCTTCGCCGAGGCCCCGTGGTGCCAACAACGAGGCAGAGGACACCGCCGGCTCCGCCGAGGCCCCGCCCCGCCAACAACAAGCCAGAGGACATCGCTGGCTCAGCCGAGGCCCCACCCTGCCGGCAACGTGGGGAGGATTTCCACTGCTCCGCTGAGGCGCCGCCTGCTGGCAACGAGATAGAGAACATCGCCGGCTCCGCCAAGGCCCCGCCCCGCTGCCAACGAGGCCGCGCCACACTGAAAACAAGGAAGAGTAGAACACGGTAGGTCGCCGCTGCTCGGGTCCAAGTAAGGCCACCGCTGCTACCCTCCGGTTGAAGCCAAGCTAGGCGGGTTGACCATTGACGGCCGGTTAGCTTCTTGGCGGCGACGTGGAGTCGGAGAGCTGCACTGTTGAAGAACGCTGCTTCTACTTAACTGCTGGTGCAGTTGGCTAACTGACACATGGGCCCAACAGGCCACATGTCAGTTATGCAACTGTACGTGCAGTTAAGTCACTGAAGCTTCTGTTCGGCTCAACGGAACACATGTGGGTAGCTTCGGTTAATTAATTATACCTCCAGCGCACCCCTTTTTAGTTTCTTTCGAAAAGGAGGATGACCCCCGGCCTCTGCATCTGGGAGATGCATGCGGCCACAAACACCCCTTTTTAGTTGAAGATGTATGAAATGTAATGAAATCCGTCATGTTTATATGAAATCTGACCGTGTATGAATGAATTTATTTCGATTAGTTCGAATTCCTGTATCACTGGCATTGGATGAACATGCAAAACAATACGTACTAGCATTATTCCCAGGGTGATCACCACGTTTGCAGCAGTTTCACATGTACTCCCTCTAGTCCTTTTCTAGTCTGCATACAAGTTTTGTCTGCAGTCAAAGTATCTCTACTTTGACCAATCTTATACAAAAAAGTATGCACTTTCGCAATGTGCGAAGTAAAAAGGAACAGAAGGAGTAGAAAGAGTTTGAGCAGCTTTTTAGCATTTCTGTACATTGCAATCAAACACACAGGCCTGACAATTCATAGAAAACATTCAAAACAATCGATGATTATGCATCTCAGCGACTCACATGTCAGAGGCAATATTTACTTCACAACTAAAGAATAAATAAAAAATTGATCACCGCTGCTGACAGCAAAGGGCGTCCCATTCGAAAATATCAAACGCATATCTTGCTAAAATCAATGAGCAAAATTTGACAAGGTTGTACCATTCCAAAATATCAAATGCCTATGATTGTGGAATGGGCAGGGTTTGCCATCAGTTCGAACATTGACATGGCACCTCGTGCTAAATAAACCAGCTGTTCTTTTTGTGCAGTTTCACCAAAATCAACCAAATTCGCGCGTAGCTTGTATGATTTCGCCCTTATATGTTGCAACGCCTTGAACTTATGGGCACCTCCTTTCTTGTGGTGGAAATGGATGATTCGATGTATTCATGAACATTTTGTGCAGTTCCCGTTGAAATCAGGCTGAGCACCCTTGTTTGCACAAATACAAAAAAGTGATTAGTATAAAGCAAAATGTACTATCAATTGACAGTTTCAACAGGCACATACATGGTCCATGTAGAGCACACTTTTAGAAAAATGGAACTCACCAGAAAGAATCCTAGAACAACATTGTACTCGCGCATCACAACAAAAAAATGGAGATTTGTCAGTCCTTCTGAGCTGAAGTTAGTTTGGTCTTGTGGCGAGTAATGTAACCATCCTTCAACTGCTCCTTCTGATGAGAAGATAGACAAGGCTTCTTCATCCTGGCATAATTGGAACTAGTCACTTCACGTACTCCATATTCTTCTTCAAAGGAAGATGATCCCTATTTGCTCGAAAAAAAGGAAAGGAAATATTTGAAACAACACAGATAAAGCACTTCTCAAGGACAATACCACTTTTTCATGACAGTATCTAAACAGTAGCACAACACCAATAGATATGACAAAGCTCAATCATATGGATGAAATCAGTGGGTGAGTACCAACATTTGTCAGGAGGCTGATTGTGTAGAGCATACAGATGAAGCACTTCTCCAGAACCATCTGTTGCTATCTACGGGGGTGGCCATGCTTACTATATACTCCTCAATTAGTTTAATGTTTCCAACATCTTCTTGTGCAGTTCCACTAAAATATATGGTATCTTCAAAGAAGATCCATGTTTGCACAAGTAGAGATAATTACGTATGGCATCAAATCAGTGGCAAAACAATTGCTCGTTCTAGCCATAGCAATAAATTAAGATGCAAAACTATATCATTACTTGTGTCATCACAGTTCCAGTGCTTCATTATAGCACCAGGAGTTGATTTTTGTTTTTCTTCTGCTTGTTCTTCCCCTTCATCACTTGGTTCAATAACAGACAAGCTTCACCTTCAATGTAAGATTTGGCATGTCAATTAGGGAGCACAAGTATAGTACTAAACTTAATTTTCTGATGAAAGTGGCAAAATACAGGCCAGCAATTGTGAAATATCCTTATCTTACCTCAATGGGATATTATGGTGCACATACAGATTGGAAGTGTTGTCTCCATTTGTGCAGTTCACTAAAATCAAGCAACATTATCGTACAAGTAGCATAACATATGAAAGCACACTGCAGAATCATGTGAAATAAGGCTAGTACTGACCTCTCAGGATGCGGAATTCAAACAACTCACAAGAAGAAGATCTGAACCAAATTCGCCTTAACGGATAGGAAGTAAGATCTCCTCTTGTGCAGTTCCACTAACATCAAGCAATCAAGCAACGTTGTCGGTGTGACACTTTGGTTGAACTGCACAAAACACTTTTAAAACAAAAGTGTTTTGTGCAGTGCAACAAAAGGTCACAATGGCAACAAGGTGAAGTAGATAACCCTGTTTACACAGAGGTGCAAAGGAAACAATTAGTGGTCAATAACGGTGGATGACACAGAAGCCAACAAAAAGAAGCATCTACCTTATCTAAATGGGAAAGAAAGCAAGACAGTAGCATTTCTCAAATGGTGGCATTTATTAATATTAACATAGAGATTATATTAAAAATAAAATTCGTTAAACATGTAATTTGCTTTTAACTGTGGCATTGCATCAATTTTCCAGCGGCATTATTAGAGGGTGTTTGTTTACAGGGACATTTTGGTGTAGGGACTAAAAAAACTCCGTGTCAGTCACATCTAAACCAAACAGGAGGGACTTTTCGGGACTAAAAGTGGGCATTTGGGACTAAACAAAGAAGACCCCGAGGGAGTCTTTTTAGGACTTTTTCCAACAGTTGCCCCTGCCACGCATCGCACCTTGTTTCTATTAGTTCATTACTAGGGGTAACATGGTCTTTTATCATGTCATTTAATAACCTCTAGTCCATGTTTAGTCCCTGGAACCAAGTGTTGGAAATATGCCCTAGAGGCAATAATAAAATGGTTATTATTATATTTCCTTGTTCATGATAATTGTCTATTGTTCATGCTCTAATTGTATCAACTGGAAACCGTAATACATGTGTGAATACATAGACCACAACATGGCCCTAGTGAGCCTCTAGTTGACTAGCTCGTTGATCAATAGATGGTTATGGTTGCCTGACCATGGACATTGGATGTCATTGATAACGGGATCACATCATTAGGAGAATGATGTGATGGACAAGACCCAATCCTAAGCATAGCACAAGATCGTGTAGTTCGTTTGCTAAAGCTTTTCTAATGTCAAGTATCATTTCCTTAGACCATGAGATTGTGTAACTCCCAGATACCGTAGAAGTGCTTTGGGTGTACCAAACGTCACAACATAACTGGGTGACTATAAAGGTGCACTACAGGTATCTCCAAAAGTGTCTGTTGGGTTGGCACGAATCGAGACTGGAATTTGTCACTGCGTATGACGGAGAGGTATCTCTGGGCCCAATCGGTAATGCATCATCATAATGAGCTCAATGTGACCAAGTAGTTAGTCACGGGATCATGCATTACGGAACGAGTAAAGTGACTTGCCGGTAATGAGATTGAACGAGGTATTGGGATACCGACGATTGAATCTCGGGCAAGTAACATACCAATTGACAAAGGGAATTGCATACGGGATTGCTTGAATCCTTGACATCGTGGTTCATCCGATGAGATCATCGTGGACCATGTGGGAGCCAACATGGGTATCCAGATCCCGCTGTTGGTTATTGGCCAGACAGCTGTCTCGGTCATGTCTGCATGATTCCCGAACCCGTAGGGTCTACACACTTAAGGTTCGATGACGCTAGGGTTATAAAGGAAGTTTGTATGTGGTTACCGAATGTTGTTTGGAGTCCTGGATGAGAATCCGGACGTCATGAGGAGTTTCGGAATGGTTCGAAGGTGAAGATCGGTATATTGGACGAAGGGTATTGGAGTCCGGAAGTGTTCCGGGGGTACCGGGCTCTGTCCAGCATGTCCGAAAGGGGTTTCGGAGGCCCCGACAAGCGTTGGGGGGCCTTATGGACCAAAGGGAAGGGGAAAACCAGCCCACTAAGGGGCTGTGCGCCCCTCCCAACCCCTCTCACATAACCAGGAGAGGTGGGGGCGCCACCCCTAGGGCAGCCTCTCCTCCCGGCTTGGGGGGCAAGTTTCCTAGGGTGTGGGGGCGCCCAAACCCATCTAGGGTTTCCCTTGGCCGCCGCCCCCTCCTCTAGATCCATCTAGAGGGGCCGGCCCCCTCTCCCCTTCCCCCTATATATAGTGAGGGGGTGGGAGGGCAGCCATACCCTTCCCCTGGCGCAGCCCCTCCCTCCTCCAACACTTCCACCTCCTCCGTAGTGCTTAGCGAAGCTCTGCTGGAGTGACACGCTCCTCCATCAACACCACGCCGTTGTGCTGCTGCTGGACGGAGTCTTCCCCAACCTCTCCCTCTCTCCTTGCTGGATCAAGGCACGGGAGACGTCACCGGGCTGTATGTGTGTTGAATGCGGAGGCACCGTCCATTCGGCGCTGAGATCGGAATCGACCGTGATCTGAATCGCTGCGTGTACGACTCCACCAACCCCGTTCTTGTAACGCTTCCGCATCACGATCTTCAAGGGTATGAAGATGCACTCGCTCTCTCTTGTTACTAGAATCTCCATAGATTGATCTTGGTGATGCATAGAAAATTTTGAATTTCTGCTACGTTCCCCATCAGTGGCATCATGAGCTAGGTCTATTGCGTAGATTCTATGCACGAGTAGAACACAAGTAGTTGTGGGCGTTGGTTTTGTTCAATATGCTTACCGTTACTAGTCCTATCTTGCTTTGACAGTATTGTGGGATGAAGTGGCCCGGACCGACCTTACACGTACACTTACGTGAGACTGGTTCCACCGACTGACATGCACTTGTTGCATAAGGTGGCTAGCGGGTGCCAGTCTCTCCCACTTAGATGGATCGGATTCGATGAAAAGGGTCCTTATGAAGGGTAAATAGCAATTGGCATATCATGTTGTGGTTTTGGCGTAGGTAAGAAACGTTCTTGCTAGAAACCTATAGCAGCCACGTAAAAACTTGCAACAACAATTAGAGGACGTCTAACTTGTTTTTGCAGCATATGCCGTGTGATGTGATATGGCCAAGAAGGATGTGATGAATGAAATATATGTGATGTATGAGATTGATCATATTCTTGTAATAGGAATCACGACTTGCATGTCGATGAGTATGACAACCGACAGGAGCCATAGGAGTTGTCTTTAATTATTGTATGACATGTGTGTCACTGAATAACACCATGTAATTACTTTACTTCATTGCTAAACCGTTAGCTATAGTAGTAGAAGTAATCAGTTGGCGAGACAACTTCATGGAGACACGATGATGGAGATCATGATGATGGATATCATGGTGTCATGCCGGTGACGATGATGATCATGGAGCCCCGAAGATGGAGATCAAAAGGAGCAAAATGATATTGGCCATATCATGTCACTATTTGATTGCATGTGATGTTTATCATGTTTATGCATCTTATTTTCTTAGAACAATGGTAGTAAATAAGATGATCCCTCATAATAATTTCAAGAGAGTGTTCCCCATAAATGTGCACTGTTGCGAAAGTTCGTTGTTTCAAAGCACCACGTGATGATCGGGTGTGATAGATTCTAACATTCACATACAACGGGTGTAAGCCAGATTTACACATGCAAAACACTTAGGTTGACTTGACGAGCCTAGCATGTACAGACATGGCCTCGGAACACAAGAGACCGAAAGGTCGAACATGAGTCGTATAGTAGATACAATCAACATGAAGATGTTCACCGATGATGACTAGTCCGTCTCACGTGATGAACGGACACGGCCTAGTTGACTCGGATCATGTATCACTTAAGATAACTAGAGGGATGTCTATCTGAGTGGGAGTTCATTAGATGTTATCATGAACATAGTCAAAAGAACTTTGCAAATTATGTCATAGCTTGCGCTTTCATTCTACTGTTTTAGATATGTACCTAGAGAAAATTTAGTTGAAAGTTGATAGTAGCAATTATGCGGAGTGGGTTCGTAAACTGAGGATTGTCCTCATTGCTGCGTAGAAGGCTTATGTCCTTAATGCACCGCTCAGTGTGCTGAACCTCGAACGTCCTTTGTGGATGTTGCGAACATCTGACATACACGTTTTGATAAATACATGATAGTTCAGTAATGTTAAACGGTTTAGAATTGAGGCACCGAAGACGATTTCGAAACGTCGTGAAACATATGAGATGTTTCGAGGGCTGAAATTGGGATTTCAGGCTCGTGCCCACGTCAATAGGTATAAGACCTCCGACGAGTTTCTTAGCCTGCAAACTAAGGGAGAAAAGCTCAATCGTTGAGCTTGTGCTCAGATTGTCTGAGTACAACAATCACTTGAATCGAGTGGGAGTTAATCTTCCAAATGAGATAGTGATGTTTCTCCAAAGTCATTGCCACCAAGCTGCTAGAGCTTCGTGATGAACTATAACATATCAGGGATAGATATGATGATCCTTGAAATATTCGCGATGTTTGACGCCGCGAAAGTAGAAATCAAGAACGAGCATCAATTGTTGATGGTTAGTGAAACCACTAGTTTCAAGAAGGGCAAGGGCAAAAAGGGATACTTCATGAAACGGCAAATCAGTTGCTGCTCTAGTGAAGAAACCCAAGGCTGAACCCAAAACCCGAGACTAAGTGCTTCTGTAATGAGGGGAACAGTCACTGAAGTAGAACTACCCTAGATACTTGGTAGATGAGAAGGCTGGCAAGGTTGACAAAAGTATATTGGATATACATTTATTAAATGTGTACTTTACTAGTACTCCTAGTAGCACCAGGGTATTAAGATACCGGTTCGGTTGCTAAGTGTTAGTAACTTGAAATAAAAGAGCTACAGAATAAACGGAGACTAGCTAAAGGTGAGATGACGATGTGTGTTGGAAGTGTTTCCAAGGTTGATGTGATCAAGCATCGCATGCTCCCTCTACCATAGAGATTGGTGTTAAACCTAAATAATTGTTATTTGGTGTTTGTGTTGAGCATAGACATGATTGGATTATGTTTATCGCAATACGGTTATTCATTTAAGGAGAATAATGGTTACTCTGTTTATTTGAATATTACCTTCAATGGTCTTGCACCTAAAATAAATGGTTTATTGAATCTCGATTGTAGTGATGCACATGTTCATGCCAGAAGATATAAGATAGTAATGATAGTACCACATACTTGTGGCACTACCATTTGAGTCATAATGGTATAAAATGCATGAAGAACCTCCATGTTGATGGATCTTTGGACTCACTCATTTTTGAAAAGATTGAGACACGCGAACCATGTCTATTGGTATATATGCATGAAGAAACTCCATCCAGATGGATCGTTTGGACTCACTTGATTTTGAATCACTTGAGACATGCAAATCATACCACATGGGCAAGATGACTGAAAGGCCTTGGTTTCAGTGAGATGGAACAAGAAAGCAACTTGTTGGAAGAAATACATTTTGATGTGTGCAGTCCAATGAGTGCTGAGGCACGCAGTGGATAACGTTATGTTCTTACTTCACAGATGATTTGAGTAGATGTTGAGTATATTTACTTGATAAAACACAAATCTGAATTATTGAAAGGTTCAAGTAATTTCAGAGTGAAGTTGAAGATCGTCGTAACAAGGGGATAAAATGTCTATGATATGATCATAGAGATGAATATCTGATTTACAAGTTTGGCACACAATTAAGACATTGTGGAAAATGTTTCACAATTAATACCGCCTGGAACACCATAGTGTGATGGTGTGTCCGAACATCATAACTGCACCCTATATTACATATGGTGCATACCATGATGTCTCTTATCGAATTACCACTATCGTTTATAGGTTAGGCATTAGAGACAACCGCATTCACTTTAAATATGGTATCACGCAATTCCGTTGAGATGACACCGTATGAACTATGGTTTGGAGAAACCTAAGTTGTTGTTTCTTAAAAGTTTGGGGCTGCGACGCTTATGTGAAAAAGTTTCAGGCTGATAAGCTCGAACCCAAAGCGGATAAATGCATCTTCATAGGACACCCAAAAACTGTTGGGTATACCTCCTATCTCAGATCCGGAAGCAAAAGGGATTGTTTCTAGAATCGGGTCCTTTCTCGAGGAAAAGTTTCTCTCGAAAGAATTGAGTGGGAGGATGGTGGAGACTTAATAAGGTTATTGAACCATCACTTCAACTAGTGTGTAGTAGGGCACAGGAAGTTGTTCCTGTGGCGCCTACACCAATTGAAATAGAAGCTTATGATAGTGATCATGAAGCTTCGGATCAAGTTACTACCAAACCTCGTAGGACGACAAGGACGCGTATTGCTTCAGAGTGGTACGGTAATCCTGTCTTGGAGGTCATGTTGCTAGACAACAATGAACCTATAAGCTATGGAGAGGCGATGGTGGGCCTGGATTCTGACAAATGGCTCGAGGCCATAAAATCCGAGAAAGGATCCATGTATGAAAACAAAGTATAGACTTTGGAAGAACTACTTGATGGTCGTAAGGCTATTGGGTACAGATGGATTCTAAAAGGAAGACGGACAATGATGGTAAGTGTCACCATTAAGAAAGCTCGACTTGTCGCTAAAATGTTTTTCGACAAGTTCAAGGAGTTAACTACGATGAGACTTTCTCACTCGTAGCGATGCTAAGAATCTGTTGGAATTATGTTAGCAGTTAGTGCATTATTTAAGAAATCTTGCAGATAGGATGTCAAAACATTGTTTCCTCGACGATTTTCTTGAGGAAAGGTTGTATGTGATACAACCAGAAGGTTTTGTCAATCCTGAAAGATGCTAACAAGTATGCAAAGCTCCAGTAATCCTTCTAAGGACTGGAGTAAGCATCTCGGAGAGGGAATATACGCTTTGATGAGATGATCAAAGATTTTGGGTTTATACAAAGTTTATGAGAAACTTGTACTTCCAAAGAAGTGAGTGGGAGCACTATAGAATTTCTGATGAGTATATGTTGTTAACATATTGTTGATCAGAAATGCTGCAGAATTTCTGGAAAGCATATAGGGTTATTTGAAAAGTGTTTTTCAATGGAAAACGTGGATTAAGCTACTTGAACATTGAGCATCAAGATCTATAAGGATACATCAAAACGCTTAATAGTACTTTCAAATGAATGCATACCGTGACAAGATTTTGAAGGAGTTCAAAATAGATCAACAAAGAAGGAGTTCTTGGCTGTGTTATAAGGTGTGAGTTTTGAGTAAGACTCAAGACATGACCATGGCAGAAGAGAGAGAAAGGACGAAGGTCGTCCCCTATGCTTTAGACGTAGGCTCTGTAGTATGCTATGTTGTGTACCGCACCTGAAGTGTGCCTTTCCATGAGTCATTCAAGGGGTACAAGAGTGATCCAAGAATGGATCACATGACAGCGGTCAAACTTAACCTTAGTAACTAGTGGACTAAGGAATTTTCTCAATTATGGAGGTGGTAAAAGAGTTCGTCGTAAAGGGTTACGCCGATGCAAACTTTGATACTTATCTGGATGACTATGAGTAGTAAACCGGATTCATATAGTAGAATAGTTATTTGGAATAGTTCCAAATAGCACATGGTAGCTACATCTACAAGATGACATAGAGATTTGTAAAACACACAGGGATCTAAAAGGTTCAGACCCGTTGTCTAATAACCTCTCTCACAAGCGAGATATGATCAAACCCCATGGGTGTTGAATTCATTACAATCACATAGTGATGTGAACTAGATTATTGACTCTAGTGCAAGTGGGAGACTGTTGGAAATATGCCCTAGAGGCAATAATAAAATGGTTATTATTATATTTCCTTATTCATGATAATTGTCTATTGTTCATGCTATAATTGTATTAACTGGAAATCGTAATACATGTATGAATACATAGACCACAACATGTCCCTAGTGAGCCTCTAGTTGACTAGCTCGTTGATCAATAGATGGTTATGGTTTCCTGACCATGGACATTGGATGTCATTGATAACGGGATCACATCATTAGGAGGATGATGTGATAGACAAGACCCAATCCTAAGCATAGCACAAGATCGTGTAGTTCGGTTGCTAAAGCTTTTCTAATGTCAAGTATCATTTCCTTAGACCATGAGATTGTGTAACTCCCGGATACCGTAGAAGTGCTTTGGGTGTACCAAACGTCACAACATAACTGGGTGACTATAAAGGTGCACTACAGGTATCTCCAAAAGTGTCTGTTGGGTTGGCACGAATCGAGACTGGAATTTGTCACTGCGTATGACGGAGAGGTATCTCTGGGCCCAATCGGTAATGCATCATCATAATGAGCTCAATGTGACCAAGTAGTTAGTCAAGGGATCATGCATTACGGAACGAGTAAAGTGACTTGCCGGTAACGAGATTGAACGAGGTATTGGGATACCGACGATCGAATCTCGGGCAAGTAACATACCAATTGACAAAGGGAATTGCATACGGGATTGCTTGAATCCTTGACATCATGGTTCATCCGATGAGATCATCGTGGAACATGTGCGAGCCAACATGGGTATCCAGATCCCGCTGTTGGTTATTGGCCAGAGAGCTGTCTCGGTCATGTCTGCATGATTCCCGAACCCGTAGGGTATACACACTTAAGGTTTGATGACGCTAGGGTTATAAAGGAAGTTTGTATGTGGTTACTGAATGTTGTTCGGAGTCCCGGATGAGATCCCGGACATCACAAGGAGTTCTGGAATGGTCTGGAGGTGAAGATCGGTATATTGGAGGAAGGGTATTGGAGTCCTGAAGTGTTCCGGGGGTATCACGCTATGGCCAGCATGTCCGAAAGGGGTTTCGGAGGCCTCGGCAAGCGTTGGGGGGCCTTATGGGCCAAAGAGAAGGGGCAAACCAGCCCACTAAGGGGCTGTGCGCCCCTCCCAACCCCTCTCACGTAACCAGGAGAGGTGGGGGCGCCACCCCTAGGGCAGCCTCCCCTCTCGGCTTGGGGGGCAAGTTTCCTAGGGTGTGGGGGCGCCCAAACCCATCTAGGGTTTCCCCTGGCCGCCGCCCCCTCCTCTAGATCCATCTAGAGGGGCCGACCCCCTCTCCCCTTCCCCCTATATATAGTGAGGGGGTGGGAGGGCAGCCATACCCTTCCCCTGGTGCAGCCCCTCCCTCCTCCAACACTTCCACCTCCTCCGTAGTGCTTAGTGAAGCTCTGTTGGAGTGCCACGCTCCTCCATCAACACCACGCCGTTGTGCTGCTGCTGGACGGATTCTTCCCCAACCTCTCCCTCTCTCCTTGCTGGATCAAGGCATGGGAGACGTCACCGGGCTGTACGTGTGTTGAACACGGAGGCGCCGTCCGTTCGGTGCTGAGATCGGAATCGACCGCGATCTGAATCGCTGCATGTACGACTCCACCAACCGCGTTCTTGTAACGCTTCCGCATCACGATCTTCAAGGGTATGAAGATGCACTCCCTCTCTCTTGTTGCTAGAATCTCCATAGATTGATCTTGGTGATGCGTAGAAAATTTTGAATTTCTGCTACGTTCCCCAACACCAAGCAGGTAGGGACTAGGGAGTTTTTAACCAAACAGGGCCATAGATTAACAACAGCTAATGAGTTGCACGGGACAGTGGTCGCACCAGCACCATGTGCATCTATCGATGTACTGTGGTCATGCACAGTCTGTTGCAACAAAGAACAAACAACCAAGGAGCATATTTGTGTTGGTCCCAGTTTTGTTATCTTTAGACACCTTTCCCTATGTGAGCGCAACAAATCTAGTCCTGCTCAAACTCTACAGCCTTGTCCCTTCCTTTCCTTTTTGAACTAGTACTTTCGTCCCTTCCTTTCCTCTTTGAACCACGTCCTAGATTTATGCGATACAACTTTCCCCACTACTTTCCCCCATTCCTTTCCTCTTTGAACCACGTCCTAGATTCATGTTATACAACTTTCCCCCTTCATTTCCTCTTTGAACCACGTCCTAGATTCATGCTATATACAACTTTTCCCACTACTTTCCCCCACTCCTTTCCTCTTTGAACCACGTCCTAGATTCATGGTATACATGCAGCTAGAGTAATGCATGTGGAGTAAGTAAAATATACCTTAAGGTTCTTGGGGCGTGGTTCGGTGGGCGACTGGACGGCGACGAAGAAGAAGGGGTCGGAGGCCCTCCAGCGCCGCCACTGGGTGGAAAGTGAACAGCAGCGCCGGTAGTGGATCCCTCCCTCGCCGACGGCGATAGTGTTAAGCCTCCTTCCCTTCCCGGTGGACGGATCCTGCCGGCTCTTTGAGCAGTAGTGAGGGGAGAGAGAGGCCAATGAAGTCTTGTTTAGATCTGGAGAGGGCGAGAGAGTGTGAAGAGAGAAACTACAAGCGCTGAGGCTCCAGCGGGAGAGGGCGAGAGAGTGTGAAGAGAGCAACTACAAGCGCTGAGGCTCCAGCGTGTATATATATATACTGGAGAGAGAGTATGAAGCGTGCAAACCCTAGAAAACATTTTGACCAGTCAAAGAATCCTCCTGGCAAAAATTATGCTCAAGTGTAGTTAACAAACCCGAGACCTCAAGTTTGATGAGCGAACAGGCTAACCAGCTACACAACCCTCCCGTTATGTTCAACGAGAGTAAAATAACCTTTTATACATTCCTGCATTCGTGTGACAGGCATGCCGTGTTTTTTTTGTGTGTGTGTGTGGGAGTCATTAGGATTTCAATCATAATTGTGTCATGTGGCTTTGGTGGTAAGACTATCCACAGTGGTGCAGAAATAATGCAGCCTTAGTCACCTTACCTCTCTCCATGTAGTACGTTGGGTCCCACCAGTCAGAGGGTGAAACAAACAAATTAATAAGAAAAATTAAAAGCGCCAGTGGTGTATCTTACTACCTCACACATCTTGCTACTGCTCGGGAACACTGTCCAATTGATCCCTCTGTTCGCTCACGTACTATTTTAAGTGAATCCTTATTATAACATGCACACAAATTTTGGGCACTTGTATTCGACTTAAGTCAGTGTGCCACTGTATCTTGTATACTTACTACTCCCTCCGTCTAGGTGTAATAAGTCACGTTAGAAGGTGCAACGGGACCAAGGTGCGTGCGTGTGCGTGTGTGTGTTTAACAACATGTGTGTGTTAGAGAGTGCGACAGATCGACCTACTCCTACAGAGATATGGTGTGTAGTGTACGATTTTAGCCACGGGAGTCGGTGCATCCTCTCGTTTCCGGGCGTGTCCGGTAGGGACATGCGGACAGCTTCCACGCCCGCTCCTGACCAGCCTGGCCCACCCAAAGCCCCTCCATCGCCCGCGCGCGCTTCCCGCCCGAAACGGTCAGCGCCGCTCCAAAGAATCGGTGCCGCATTCATGCCCGGGCAGAGCGGACGCGACCTCTCACTGGCGCAAGAGTGATGGTTGCTTCGTCCGTCCAACTTACTGCTGGGTCTATGTGATTTGACGGCTCATTGGTCTTTATTACTGAGATGGTAGGACTGCTGGATGTCCCACGCTTTTGGCAAAAGGAGGTAGTAGTAGATTACAATTTTCTCCATTCTTACAGCAGAGGAGTGCAAGAGCAGTGAAAACACGCAGGCTCAGTGATTACATGGCCCACCTCACACTATCACCGTGTGACACCTAACTCTTTACATAGTACTCCCTCTGTTCCTAAATATTACTAGATGAGTCCCCGCTCGTTGCCGCGGAACAGCGGTATATCTCTCTGCGCAAAATTATCGATTTCATAGAACTAAAAAAATCTATAACCGCATGACAAATGTGGTAGCCAAACTAAATAAACTCCCATCATCATTTAGATCATCCCACATAAGGAAAAAAGATCAGCCTACTCCTACTGCATAATGGGATTATATTTTTCTTTTTGACATGTTAATGGGACTTAAAAGCTCACTTACATGCATGCTACCGGTGCATGCTTGCATGCAGACATGTTGATGTGATTTAAAACCCACTCACATGCATGTGCCACGGTATTTCTGCATGCTTGCATGTGGCTTAGTGAGGAGCCTCTCAACGTCTAGATCAGACGGCTATTATGACTGATTTACTTCATCTAACGGCTACGTCAATTTTGATGATGTGGCTCAAGGAGAGGATAGAGAATTCCTAGTAGTGGGGGCTAGCTATTACTAGTAGATAAGTCTTTGTAGAGATTCCACTAGGTGAACTACATACGGAACAAAATGAATGAATCTACACTTAAAAGGCATCTATATACATCCGCATGTGGTTAATGGTGAAATCTCTACAAAGACTTATATTTAGAAACGGAGGAAGTACTAGTATAGTACTAGTACGTACTGTAATTTATCAGCGAGATAAATTTGTACAATGCTGTGAAGCTTCCAGCTCCTGTTACATGTATCTTGCGTCCAAGGTTGCCCGTTGCAACATTTCATCAAATACAAAGGAGACTAACATGCACGCTATTGCATCTCAATGATTGACAGATCATAGCAAATATGTACTCCCTCCGTTCCAAAATAAGTGTCTCAACTTTGTGCAAACTTTAGTACAAAGTTGTACTACTACTAAAGTTGGCACTTATTTTGGAACAGAGGCAGCTAAAGAAAAAAACGATCCATGCAGTCCCTAGCTCTTGAACCATGAACCCTGACCAGGCTTCAATTTGCTGGCAACGTTCGAGCTTCCTAATAAATGAAGTTTGCAACCTTTTAACCATCGGATCATTTTGTGCAGTTTCACCAAAATCGAGATAAGCATCCTTGTGGTAAAGAAATTGAAGAAGCATGATTAGAATAAGATTACTAGGACTAGTTGATGAGACATAAACTCATCACAAATACAGTACGTAGAAGCCAGTAGAGGTATCAGGTATGTGCGGGGCAAAGAAGTAGAGAAATATCCACAGGGAGTGATGTGGGCAGTTGTAGCAGTTGTGCAAGCCGGCTGTAAAAGGAGTTGTACCTGAGGGATGTAGCTCAACCTTGAGGAGGGCGGCGGGAGGCGGCAACTGCCCACGTCGCGACAGTGAGCAAGGGACGAAGGCAACCTCACCGGCTTTGTGAGAGAGAACGGTGGGGACCCCTGATCGGGACGTGCCCATAGTGGGTTTTCACCGTTGGCGACGGCCACCGCATCTACACTAAGCATCCACCCCTTCCCCAAGCGGACGTGATCCGCCGGGATGTTATAGATATGGCCGCAGTCGTTTTGTGCAAGAGAGTGTGAAGAGAGCAACCCCAGCAAGCAACCGTGTAGGCTGGCCCGTCCTAACTATGTATATAGTGGAGCGGTTTCCTTTTCTCTCCATATGAACCTATCATATTGTGTACGTGCCACTGAAGAAAAAAAATTATTTATAAATGATGCGGCACCTACTACTAGTTCTCCTATAACCTTGCGCTTGGCATCTCCAAAATATTAACCTTGCGATTGGCTCTTCGCCTCTTCGGGAAGTCGAGCAATAATGGTAGTGCAGTATATATCGTTCTGGCTATATGAGACCGAATGAATTGCTGCATGTCCACCACGTGGGCGAGGGTCGAGGGGCGAGGGAGAGTGCTACTACATACGGAGCAAAATGAGTGGATGTACACTCTAAAATACATCTATATACATCAGTGTTTGGAGTATGTACTAGTAGTTCGTATTGAAATCTACTAAAGGACATATATATTCCAAACAATATGATATAATCTCTATAACCAAGGTAGTAGGGACGAGGAGTAAACGGAGGGAGTAGTAAATTTTTCTCCTCGTCCTGCGAGCCACCGCGCGCATGGGCGAGGGAGGAGCAAGCTTCACCTCATCCTGCGAGCCACCGCGCCCGTGGGCGGGGGAGACGGTGTACTAAGCAAGCTTCTCCTCGTTCTACGAGTTGACAGGACACATCAAAAGTACTCCAGTGTATAGAGCCTTGCCTCTAAGGTAGGCCCCACATGGTTTGCCTATTTTTTTAATTTAACATAATGCGTCAAGTCGCAATTTGTTTGTTCACCCATGGTAGACGATCCTCCCTCCACCAAGTGGACAACCAGTACACGTGCCAAATTACCACGTGGGCTGCCTTTTTCGTACAGAAATGAGCTCCACTGTGTACCCGCGCGGGTGTGGTTGTGAAAGAGACGGGAGTACGTGCGCCGTGCATGCACCTCTTCTCTTCGTGCACGTCCCCCACCTACGTGGGTGTGTGAGAGAGATTCAAACCGCATTCGTGAGTGTTTTTTGTTTTGTGGTGGCGGGTGGGGGTGGGGTGAGGGGTTGATTTCGTGAATTATTTGTGGGAATATGTGTCGATGACATCTCAAACAAAATTTTGCATGCAATGTGTGTGAAATGGAGGCCTATCCATATCATACATAGAGGGTCGGGCAATCCACGAGAAGAGAGGGAGGGGTCATAGCTATCGATAGAGTCGAAGAGAGGATCAAGTGGGTGGGTGCGAGATCGATGAAGAGAGCCATCGAAATTGTGTGTGTGTGTGTGTGTGTGTGCAAGTCAAAGATATAGGGCGACTGGCCTACTGGAACGTTAGAGGGCACATGTCAAGTTTGTGTGTGGCAGGGAGACATGACTAGAGCGCTTGATGTATCGGTGTGTGTGTGGGGGGGGAGGGGTAGGTAGAGGCCTAACTATAGAGGTAGAACGACTCGTATATGTGTTGAGAAGGAGAGACCCAGCTATGTCTTGAGGGAGATCGGTCGACATCCATACATAACTGAAGGACGGGAAATATGATGGGATAGAGAGAGAGAGAGGAGAGAGAGAGGGAGGGAGAGGGAGGGAGAGGGGTAGAGTGCTGGATGGGTGATGGAGTTGCTTCTCGGAGATGTTGGGAGAGGCCTACTAGACAAACTGAGGGTGGAACTGCAATGTTATCAATAAGAGTGGGGATGTGTTTCTGTGTGTGCCTGTGCGTGATAGATCTGTCGGGACGCATCCATGGATGATGAAGGGGAACCATGTGTTTCGTAAGCAAACCTAACTAGATCGGTAGATCAATTGTTGTTTGTTGAAGGAAGGGAGAGACACAACTAATGAGGTAGATCGATCGATGTGTGGGTAAAAACGAGTTATAAGGACCTAGCTGGCTATATGTATAGCGAGAGATCGGTCGGTGTACGTCCATTTGTTAGAGGCAAATAAGGCCCTGCGAGACGGATAGACAGAGAGAATGGAGCTAGGAGGTGGTGCGAGAGGCCCAACTACTAGCTAGATAAGGGGAGGAGTGTGCGGTTGTGAGATCGATGAAAAGAGGGGTGAGAGTGTCACATCCCTAGCTTCTGGTAATGCTCTAGGCTAGCTCATGTGTGCATCATGTTTAAATTCTGAAAATTTGAACTGAGGGAATTTTGAAAGCCTCAAAAACTTAAATAAAAGAGGGGCAAAAACCCTAGAAATCTCATTCATTGCTTCAAAATGCTCTTTTTAAATGTTTGATAATTTTTGGTAAGGATCCTGGTCCCAACCAAAATATTGAACATTTTTAAGGGATTATTTTTGGGACTTTGGATTTAAATCATTAGCTATTTGAATTGGAATTATATTCATATAAATAGAATATAATTTCAAATACCCCCTGAAATATTTTATAAGCTTTTGGAAAAGTCCATCTAGCAATATAAAATATTCAGAGGAGCTTTGGCATTGTTTGAATTATTATTTTAATTCAAAACAGTGGCAAAATAAATTAAATAAAACAAACAGAACAAAAAAATAAAAAAAGAGCAAGCCTACCTGGCCTTACCCGCGCAGCCACCAGAGCCGGCCCAGTTCCCCCCCCCCCCCAGCCGGCCCAGCCCACCTCCCCCCCTTGTCCTCTTCTTCCTCTGCCAGTAGGCAGAGGCGAGACGCACGCGCGCCGACGCCGGCCACCTCCTGCTTCGCCGTGGCAGCCTCCCCGACCCCCTCGCGACGCCACGAAGACGGCCTCGACCCCCCTCGATCATCTCTCCCTCTCTGGACCCCCTCCTCCTCCTCTGTTCTCCCTCCCTCTCGTCACCGAACGCACCTGGGAGCGCCGCTCGTCGTAGCCATGACCACGGCCACCCCCTCCCCTCTCCGACGTGCTCCCGAGCTCCTGCACCTCGTCGCCAACCCCATCACCGAGCCACGTGACCGGAAGGGCCCCGAACAGCCGCCATCGTCATCATCTCCGAGCTTCGGCCCCGGTGCCGTCTCCGTCGAATTCGGCCACTCCGGCGCGCCCCCGAGCCCACTGACCCTCCCTACAGCTCCGCGGTGAGCCTCCGTGCAGAACCCCTCTCTCTCCCCTCGCGTTTGCGAGCTCTAGGCCATAGCCCGTCGCGGCCGAACTCCGGCCGCCGCTGACCATGTCGCCGCCGTGGCCTGAGCTCGAACGGGTCGCGCCCGTGCATCTCACCGAGCTCGTGGTGACTCCAGGAGGCTGCGCAATGCTTTACCTCACTCGCCCGTGCTCCACAACGCCGTTTTCGCCGAGGCCCGAACTCCGGCGCCGCCTCGGGCTCCATTCTGGCGAACCCCGGCCACCCCCGCACCTTCCGTTGGCCCCCCTAGATGCGCACGGGCACGGGCTACCTTCTGGTGCCCTTCGCGCGTCCAGCCGTCGCCCGTAGCGCAACCCCGGTGAACTTCCGCCGCGTTCCGGGTCGCCGCCGGCCGAACTCCGGCGACTGCCGACGTGGCACGCCTAATTAGCACTAATGACGCCTAAACACCCCCCACAGCCACTGACAGTGGGCCCCGTAGTGGGTCAAAGCCCGGGTCAACGCGGGATTAGCCCCTGTGTCACTGACGTCTGGACCCCACACGTCAGGTTTGACCTGGACCGCCCGTTGACCTGTTGAGGTCAGCATGAGGTCATGCTGACGCCATTATTCATTTACTGGAATTATTTTATTTCTAAATATTCAGGAAATTCCAGAAAATGCCTAAAACTTCAATAAATCATAGAAAATTAACCGTAACTCCAAATTAAACAAATTATATATGAAAAATTATCAGAAAAATTCAAGGAATCCATCTGTACCATTTTCATGCATGTTAGAACAACTCATCACTACTGTTTAGAGCAAATGAAGTGAATGACATTTAAATAATCACATATGGAGTTTGAATTTGAATCTTGTATTCAAACCAACTTCATTTAATCTGTTGCTAGTTGCATTAGCTCAAAACACATTCATATTGCCATGTCATGAGCATGCATCATATTGTGCATTGCATTGATTGTATTTCTTCTTTGTTGCCGGTATTTGTCCCCTCTCGATAGACGTGATACCGATGATGTGATCGTTGACACTGATGAAGACTCAATGTTATCTTCAGAAGTGCCAGGCAAGCAAAACCCCCTTGTTCATTCCGATAAAATCCCACTCTCTCGCTCCTGCTCTCTTTTACTGCATTAGGACAACAACGACATATTTGATACTTGCTGCGGTAGCTGAACCCCTTTATCCTTTGCATGACCTGTCATTGCCACAGTAAATAGATGAAACCCACTAGCATGAGTAGGAGTTGTTTGAGCCCTGATGTGCCTACTCATTCATGCTTGTTTGTCATGCCTGCTACTTCTTAGAGTTGAGTCAGGTCTGATTCATCGGGGATGAATCAGAGGCGTGTGAACATGTCCTACTGTGTGTGAGCTAAGTGTGTGAACACGATTTGGTAAAGGTAGCGGTGAGAGGCCATGTAGGAGTACATGGTGGGTTGTCTCATTGCAGCCGTCCTCAGGAACTGAGTTCTGTGTTTGTGATCCATGACCAGCTACTACCACACATTGGAATGCTTAAGTGCCCCTCTCGACTTATTAATCAACATGATCTCTGTCCAGGAGTTGCAACTAGTTTCTGGTGTTTGTAGGTAGTGTTAGTAGTCTACCAAGTGGCACCCGGTACAGGTGGGCTTGGGACAGACTAGGCACAGTGGCACGGTGTACCAAGTGGCACCCGGTTGGTGGGCTTGGGAACCCTGCTCACATCGTTTGGGGCCGTGAGCGACACCCCGGCCGGATCTCCTTGCGGATGGAACCCGAATAGGCGATAAACCTGGACTAGAGACTTGTTCGGTTAGTCAGGTCGTGGCCGACTCCCTCGCCCGGCTTCCGCTTGAAGGTTGCCGAGGTACATGACGTGTACAGGGCGGTAAGTGGCGGGAGCGTGTGTGAAGAAGTACACCCCTGCAGGGTTATCATCATCTATTCGAATAGCCGGATTCCTCGGATATGGAAACTTGGACCCCTTGTACAGTTCATAGACAAGTGAAAGTGGATACTCTAAAACACGCAAGATAAGTGTGAGTGCTATGGATGGCGTTCTCGTAGGGAGACGGGAGCGGATCCATAGTGGTGTATTGGTTGGTGAATATGTGGACTCGTGTGCGCCACTTCAAAAGAGTTACTTGCAGTCGTAGTTCAGGATAGCCACCGAGTCAAAGCTGGCTTGCTGCAGTCAAACCCTACCATCCCCTTTGTTGATAATGATGCATATGTAGATAGTTCTGATGTAAGTCTTGCTGGGTACATTTGTACTCACGTTTGCCTATTTTATGTTTTTGCAGAGAGACTTCAGTCTCACTAGTAGTTCCACGTGGACTTCGACGTTTAGCTTGATACCTCAGCTACGATCTTGTGCCCTCGGCAGGATCTGATAGATAGTCAGGCTTCTCAGCCTTTTTCATTTATAGATGTCTGTACTCAGACATGATAGCTTCCGCTTGTGCTTTGACTTGTATGCTCTGATTGTTGGGTCGTGAGACCCATGTTTGTAATGTCTCGCTCCTCGGAGCCTAATGAATAATTACTTGAGTCGTAGAGACATGTTGTGATGCCATGTTGTATTTGCACATATCGAGCATATTGTGTGTATGTTATTGAAATGCTTGGTATGTGTGGGATCTGACCATCTAGTTGTTTATCTTTAGTAGCCTCTCTTACCGGGAAATGTCTCCTAGTGTTTCCACTGAGCCATGGTAGCTTGCTACTGCTCCGGAACACTTAGGCTGGCCGGCATGTGTCCTTCTCGTTCCTGTGTCTGTCCCTTCGGGGAAATGTCACGCTTTGAGTACCGGAGTCCTGTTAGCCCGCTACAGCCCGGTTTACCGGAGTCCTGCTAGCCCAGTGCTACAGCCCGGACCCACTTGCTGATGACCGACACGTTCGAAGCTGGGTCATGGATGCCTGTCCCTGTAAGTCTGTGCCACTTTGGGTTTACGACTAGTCATGTCAGCCCGGGCTCCTTATCATATGGATGCTAGCGACACTATCATATACGTGAGCCAAAAGGCGCAAACGGTCCCGGGCAAAGGTAAGGCGACACCCGTGGGGATACCGTGCGTGAGGCCGCAAAGTGATACGAGGTGTTACCGGCTAGATCGATGTGACATCGAGTCGGGGTCCTGACAGCGTTGGTATCAGAGCTTGACTGCCTGTAGGATTACCAAGCCAAACTGGTCGAAGTTGAGTCTAGAAATTCTTTAGTTATATAAGGGAATTGATTGTGGGATGGAACGTAAGGCTCTTTTTACTCCTTATACCTCATGCCCTTCTGATCTGAGTCATCTTATCTTTCCTGCGGGGATTAAGAACTAGGCTATCTCTTCTTTCTATTAGGATCACGTGTTACCAATCCGTAGACCTATAGAATTGTTGGACTTAAGCCTCGTTTCAGTTCCTATTACTTCCGTATGTTAAATTGTTGATCTCGAAACCTTGATATTGTGCCTTTGAGTGGTTATGCCACCATTTTTGTGAATGTCTCAAATCTTTTCTGAGCATTTACATCTGTTATGCTGTCCGAGTCACCCCACGTTTCTGAATAGTCTGAAGCATTTGCAAAATTCCTTCCTCCCATTCCGATGTTCCTTTGGGCCAGATTAACCACACTAATCGGTGAGTTGAGGTAAATTATTGCCTTGACATATATGTTGGAGCTATTATTATGACCCTAGGTGTTTTAGGGAGTCACCTAGTAATCTAGCAATGTTTTGTGTCCCAGTGTGATGATTCTGGCTTTTATTCTCGAAAGCATCCCGTGATGCCACTTAGTAGTAGGTATTCTACTCCTTGGGCTTTGAACCCGAGATTCACTCTACTTACTTCATGTTGATAGTGTTTGCTAGTTCCTTTAGGATATTAGTAACCTTTGTGATAGTCCTTAAAGTCCGTGGTATCTTCTTCTTCCAAATACCATGAACTACTTATGGCAGAAGTTCCTCGTTGAACTGAAATATCACAACAGGATTATTCTTGATGAGTTCTCCGTTATATATTGTGACTCTGCCAGTTCTACTTCTCTGCATGGGTTATCCGGAAGAAACATGTGGAATTCGTTCGACATGCTAAACCATGCATCCACAACTCAGAAAATCATATGTTCCTTGAGTTGTCTCTCTTTAGTTGCATTCTGACCCTTGTCTATCAATTGATAGCCAAGAGTATGCGTGCGTTCGTTTATCGATGCCTATTACTCTTGTGGTTCGTCAAGCCATTCTATCGCAGAATGACTAGGAGAAACAAAGTCCAGTACCTCTTCCATATCCAGGATTGGGTCAGAGAAGTTGTGCTCCGCAGATCAAATTGCTAATCCAGCTTTCATTCTGTTCTACCTTGGAGTATTACCATCTTTAAATCGGGATTGTTATAGGAATTGCACCCCATCCTATGAACTCCTGGTACAGTGATACTTCTTGCCGTCATTAGTCATTCCTCGGTCTTCGTGTTGATGCAACCGGAATACCGACAAATGAATTGTGATGTGTGAAATCAATACGCCTAGCAACCTCGTTGCTGGGTAGTTAAAGGACAATAATTTTATTCTTAGTGTGTTGGTTACTGAATCATCATTCTAAGATTGATCGTGCTACCTAGTCCATTCTCCTGGTTCACTCCTCGATCGATGAGTTAGGATTATTTCAAATTCTTGCTCTATTGATCATATCGTCTTGCCCTGAAAAGCAAGATTGTTCTCGAGCTTAGTAACATATCGGTGGATCGTGATTTCCGAAGGTCTTCTCGGAAGTATTACCAGGTTGTCACCTGACCGCTATGTTGAGCTCGTGATCAAGTTGGTTTCTTGTGAACCACCTTCTCTCCAAGAATTGGTGTTAGATATCCCTGAGCTAGTTGGTTAAGCTAAACGACAACTTGGAGGGTTGGAAGATAAAAGCTTGCCTGACTTAGTTCGTTCCAAAGGGATATTCTTGTGTAGTGTGTGTTGAAGAAAGATGATATCTTCATCGATTGGTCCCTGTGATCAGTTGTTAGACCGATTGTCTTATCAATCCTTTGATTTGAGTGTGGGCTATCGTCAAATCAAATCAGTACCAACGATGTTCGTAATGTTGTCTTACTCGTGGTTGATCCCTCGAGCATACACCATTATATCTTTTGGGGCTGACCAATGCTATCACCGTGTTCACACGATGGTGGAAGTCCAGTGATATGGAAATTCCGATGAGTTGTTGTTGAGCCCATTGACAACATTCTTATCTCCTCCATGATGTTGTTGAACATTAAGTTAGTGTTGGAAACTTTTGAAAGCATTTTCTTCATGCCCCGTTCATGAAGTATATGTTTGGATAAAAGAAGTGACTTCCTTTGATTCACGTGCATTTGATGTAAGTTGCCGACGTGAATTCGAGAAAGTTTGTTCTTGCTCCTCTGGAATCATCCCAAGTCGGTCATGCACGTGCGAAGAATTCTGTGGTCTGTTAGACTGATCATCTTCATTCCATATGCAGATCCTAGCACACCAAGCCACTAATTGACTTGTTCAAGGAAAAGAAGTCTGTGCTTGGGATCTAATCCATGGACTTGCGTAAAGACTTCGATATCCTCGATGATGGCTCCCAACCAGAACTCGGTAGTGTTTTATTGTAAGATTACCATGTGGGCATGCTTGTCTGGGACAACGTGTTCACATGTTTGTAGCAGAACCAGCTCATGTTTTGGAGCTTGCTATCGTAGTTCATTTCCCGAGAATCTCGCAACGTCATCTCGTCGATTTGTGTTGCAAACTTTCATTTTTCTTCCTAGACTCGATGAGTCTGGAATGTCCTGACACCAACCAAATCTGAGTCTCAGGCAGATATGATGGTTGGAATATTTCCCAAGAACTATAATATTGGTCCCTCGATAACCGGTAAAGTGGATGTCGTGGCCAACACACCCAGCCGGAAGACCTATTATTGTAGTATCTTGTTTGAAGAAGTTGGCCACCTCCCCATAAGGATTTCGTAGGATTTACCTCCGTAACTGTTCCTTGTGGATTCTATTGTTCCCGAAGTCCGACCTTTTACTTGATGCTTTAGATTTCAAACCATATCTATGAATGGGTTACACTAGCACATCAAGGAGAACATTAGAAGCGGAGTGCTAAATGTCTCTCGGTCGATCATCCAGATTTTATTTCCTTGTCCCTGCCAAGGGTGAAATCTGAGAAGGTGTTATCTTCCTTTGCGTCTGCATCCTCCATCATCATTCATCATGGTAGCAAGTTGTGTTGCCGGACCCTTGACACGGATGTTGGTAAAACCTTGATGAATATGGAAATGCTCAAGTTCTTGAGAGCACGCACAAGTGCTAGGTGTTTTCATTGGCACTAACTGGATTTGCTCTCAGTTTCCTCGGCAACGCTATGATCTTTTCAAACGGTGAATTCACTCTCTGTTGTTGGGTTCTTCCCCAGTTACCAGAATCATTCCCAGCATTTGCATTTTGTTTCTAGCTTGCACCGCCAATGTGCCATTCTACCATGGGTCTCTTCCATTTCCGGTGATAAGCAAAATTCATCCATTACGTTGTCTTCAACAAGGTAATCCACATCATCCAAGTCCGAGTATGCCATTCTACCGACCCCCGCCAATCGACTGCTGTGATTTGCCTTAGGCTGATATAGAGAGTCTCAGTGATCTCTATATCAAAGGTAATTCTTTTGCCACTTAAGGGGAGATATCTACGAGTCACGGTTCCGAAGGTGTCTCGTTGTGGTATCATGGCAACTCAACTCCTCGCTACGTTGACAATCGTTTGCCACCCTCTTAAGCGTGAAATTGTTGTCTACCTAGTGAACCCTCGTCATCTGTTCCACTCCATCCCTCTAGAGGTGTGCTTCGTCTCTCAGCTCGAGAGATATTGTTATGTCTCATTCCGTGAGTTGTTCGATCTTCGAGAAGATCGACCCTTCTAGAGTCTCCTTCTTCCCTCCATGTCATGTTGACAGGAATTCTCAGAGCAAGACTTCAAGACGATGATGGTGATCGAATCAACGTTCCTATGAAGTGCAACCTGGATCGTGAAGATTATACTAGTTGTGTTTCCCCTTCACCTTACCCTATGCTTGAATCTCGAGACGAGATTCTTGTTTAGTGGGGGTGAGTTGTCACATCCCTAGCTTCTGGTAATGCTCTAGGCTAGCTCATGTGTGCATCATGTTTAAATTCTGAAAATTTGAACTTAGGGAATTTTGAAAGCCTCAAAAACTTAAATAAAAGAGGGGCAAAAACCCTAGAAATCTCATTCATTGCTTCAAAATGCTCTTTTTAAATGTTTGATAATTTTTGGTAAGGATTCTGGTCCCAACCAAAATATTGAACATTTTTAAGGGATTATTTTTGGGACTTTGGATTTAAATCATTAGCTATTTGAATTTGAATTATATTCATATAAATAGAATATAATTTCAAATACCCCCTGAAATATTTTATAAGCTTTTGGAAAAGTCCATCTAGCAATATAAAATATTCAGAGGAGCTTTGGCATTGTTTGAATTATTATTTTAATTCAAAACAGTGGCAAAATAAATTAAATAAAACAAACAGAACAAAAAAATAAAAAAAGAGCAAGCCTACCTGGCCTTACCCGCGCAGCCACCAGAGCCGGCCCAGTTCCCCCCCCCCAGCCGGCCCAGCCCACCTCCCCCCCTTGTCCTCTTCTTCCTCTGCCAGTAGGCAGAGGCGAGACGCACGCGCGCCGACGCCGGCCACCTCCTGCTTCGCCGTGGCAGCCCCCCCGACCCCCTCGCGACGCCACGAAGACGGCCTCGACCCCCCTCGATCGTCTCTCTCTCTCTGGACCCCCTCCTCCTCCTCTGTTCTCCCTCCCTCTCGTCACCGAACGCACCTGGGAGCGTCGCTCGTCGTAGCCATGACCACGGTCACCCCCTCCCCTCTTCGACGTGCTCCCGAGCTCCTGCACCTCGTCGCCAACCCCCTCATCGAGCCACGTGACCGGAAGGGCCCCGAACAGCCGCCATCGTCATCATCTCCGAGCTTCGGCCCCGGTGCCGTCTCCGTCGAATTCGGCCACTCCGGCGCGCCCCCGAGCCCACTGACCCTCCCTACAGCTCCGCGGTGAGCCTCCGTGCAGAACCCCTCTCTCTCCCCTCGCGTTTGCGAGCTCTAGGCCATAGCCCGTCGCGGCCGAACTCCGGCTGCCGCTGACCATGTCGCCGCTGTGGCCTGAGCTCGAACGGGTCGCGCACGTGCATCTCACCGAGCTCGTGGTGACTCCAGGAGGCTGCGCAATGCTTTACCTCACTCGCCCGTGCTCCACAACGCCGTTTTCGCCGAGGCCCGAACTCCGGCGCCGCCTCGGGCTCCATTCCTGTGAACCCCGGCCACCCCCGCACCTTCCGTTGGCCCCCCTAGATGCGCACGGGCACGGGCTACCTTCTGGTGCCCTTCGCGCGTCCAGTCGTCGCCCGTAGCGCAACCCCGGTGAACTTCTGCCGCGTTCCGGGTCGCCGCCGGCCGAACTCCGGCGACTGCCGACGTGGCACGCCTAATTAGCACTAATGACGCCTAAACACCCCCCACAGCCACTGACAGTGGGCCCCGTAGTGGGTCAAAGCCCGGGTCAACGCGGGATTAGCCCCTGTGTCACTGACGTGTGGACCCCACACGTCAGGTTTGACCTGGACCGCCCGTTGACCTGCTGAGGTCAGCATGAGGTCATGCTGACGCCATTATTCATTTACTGGAATTATTTTATTTCTAAATATTCAGGAAATTCCAGAAAATGCCTAAAACTTCAATAAATCATAGAAAATTAACCGTAACTCCAAATTAAACAAATTATATATGAAAAATTATCAGAAAAATTCAAGGAATCCATCTGTACCATTTTCATGCATGTTAGAACAACTCATCACTACTGTTTAGAGCAAATGAAGTGAATGACATTTAAATAATCACATATGGAGTTTGAATTTGAATCTTGTATTCAAACCAACTTCATTTAATCTGTTGCTAGTTGCATTAGCTCAAAACACATTCATATTGCCATGTCATGAGCATGCATCATATTGTGCATTGCATTGATTGTATTTCTTCTTTGTTGCCGGTATTTGTCCCCTCTCGATAGACGTGATACCGATGATGTGATCGTTGACACTGATGAAGACTCAATGTTATCTTCAGAAGTGCCAGGCAAGCAAAACCCCCTTGTTCATTCCGATAAAATCCCACTCTCTCGCTCCTGCTCTCTTTTACTGCATTAGGACAACAACGACATATTTGATACTTGCTGCGGTAGCTGAACCCCTTTATCCTTTGCATGACCTGTCATTGCCACAGTAAATAGATGAAACCCACTAGCATGAGTAGGAGTTGTTTGAGCCCTGATGTGCCTACTCATTCATGCTTGTTTGTCATGCCTGCTACTGCTTAGAGTTGAGTCAGGTCTGATTCATCGGGGATGAATCAGAGGCGTGTGAACATGTCCTACTGTGTGTGAGCTAAGTGTGTGAACACGATTTGGTAAAGGTAGCGGTGAGAGGCCATGTAGGAGTACATGGTGGGTTGTCTCATTGCAGCCGTCCTCAGGAACTGAGTTCTGTGTTTGTGATCCATGACCAGCTACTACCACACATTGGAATGCTTAAGTGCCCCTCTCGACTTATTAATCAACATGATCTCTGTCCAGGAGTTGCAACTAGTTTCTGGTGTTTGTAGGTAGTGTTAGTAGTCTACCAAGTGGCACCCGGTACAGGTGGGCTTGGGACAGACTAGGCACAGTGGCACGGTGTACCAAGTGACACCCGGTTGGTGGGCTTGGGAACCCTGCTCACATCGTTTGGGGCCGTGAGCGACACCCCGGCCGGATCTCCTTGCGGATGGAACCCGAATAGGCGATAAACCTGGACTAGAGACTTGTTCGGTTAGTCAGGTCATGGCCGACTCCCTCGCCCGGCTTCCGCTTGAAGGTTGCCGAGGTACATGACGTGTACAGGGCGGTAAGTGGCGGGAGCGTGTGTGAAGAAGTACACCCCTGCAGGGTTATCATCATCTATTCGAATAGCCGGATTCCTCGGATATGGAAACTTGGACCCCTTGTACAGTTCATAGACAAGTGAAAGTGGATACTCTAAAACACGCAAGATAAGCGTGAGTGCTATGGATGGCGTTCTCGTAGGGAGACGGGAGCGGATCCATAGTGGTGTATTGGTTGGTGAATATGTGGACTCGTGTGCGCCACTTCAAAAGAGTTACTTGCAGTCGTAGTTCAGGATAGCCACCGAGTCAAAGCTGGCTTGCTGCAGTCAAACCCTACCATCCCCTTTGTTGATAATGATGCATATGTAGATAGTTCTGATGTAAGTCTTGCTGGGTACATTTGTACTCACGTTTGCCTATTTTATGTTTTTGCAGAGAGACTTCAGTCTCACTAGTAGTTCCACGTGGACTTCGACGTTTAGCTTGATACCTCAGCTACGATCTTGTGCCCTCGGCAGGATCTGATAGATAGTCAGGCTTCTCAGCCTTTTTCATTTATAGATGTCTGTACTCAGACATGATAGCTTCCGCTTGTGCTTTGACTTGTATGCTTTGATTGTTGGGTCGTGAGACCCATGTTTGTAATGTCTCGCTCCTCGGAGCCTAATGAATAATTACTTGAGTCGTAGAGACATGTTGTGATGCCATGTTGTATTTGCACATATCGAGCATATTGTGTGTATGTTATTGAAATGCTTGGTATGTGTGGGATCTGACCATCTAGTTGTTTATCTTTAGTAGCCTCTCTTACCGGGAAATGTCTCCTAGTGTTTCCACTGAGCCATGGTAGCTTGCTACTGCTCCGGAACACTTAGGCTGGCCGGCATGTGTCCTTCTCGTTCCTGTGTCTGTCCCTTCGGGGAAATGTCACGCTTTGAGTACCGGAGTCCTGTTAGCCCGCTACAGCCCGGTTTACCGGAGTCCTGCTAGCCCAGTGCTACAGCCCGGACCCACTTGCTGATGACCGACACGTTCGAAGCTGGGTCATGGATGCCTGTCCCTGTAAGTCTGTGCCACTTTGGGTTTACGACTAGTCATGTCAGCCCGGGCTCCTTATCATATGGATGCTAGCGACACTATCATATACGTGAGCCAAAAGGCGCAAACGGTCCCGGGCAAAGGTAAGGCGACACCCGTGGGGATACCGTGCGTGAGGCCGCAAAGTGATACGAGGTGTTACCGGCTAGATCGATGTGACATCGAGTCGGGGTCCTGACAGAGAGTTTACATGTGTGTCTGACCATATGAGAGACACGAGGCAAGGACACATAAATGAGGAGATTGAAGTTGTGTGTGTATGCTGTAGGCAGGCATCGCTGGAGAGTTTATCGATCGGTGTGTGTCGGAAAGGAGTTGTGGAGACTCTGGGAGAATGACCTAAAGAAAAAAATGAATGTGCCCGGTGGATAGAATGCCGAGGGAGGGGGAGGGTGAGGAGGGCGTGTGCATGCACGAGAGAAAGTTAGTGGTAGCTACAAAGGTTAGAGGATTGTGTGGGTGTAAGAGACTAACAAAGATCATAATTTGATATGAAAGCAGATTCATATATTTGAATAGGAGATCATAGTGTTTTAAACATTGCATGCATGAATATAGCGGTGATACACGTGTTGTGCACATGTTATACCATAATGTGATAATGCATGGCGTTTGCAACTCACAGCTAAATGCCGAACAATCTAAACCATACTATACATCAAACAATCTCACATTTTATTTGAATTTGTGATAATGTGCGGCGTTTGTAGCTTACAACTAAATATCGAGCAATCTAAACAATACTATATATCGAACATTCTCACATTTTATTTGAATTTTTGGTAATGTGTGGTGTTTGCAACTCACCTCTAAATACTTGTAGGCGTAGGGGTGGGGCACCATACATAATGTGATAAACACATTATACATATGAGACATGGTTTAGATTATGAAGATCTAGATAGAGCTAGAAATGTAATGTGATTTGAAATCAAAATAAAGTGGATTCAAAAAATCTAGTTCGAGTTCATATAGTACACATAGTTCATATGTAACTCGAGACTGATCATGTGGTGTGCCGTGAAGATAATACACAAACGATGGTTTAACTTGACAATAATGATGATTGTAGATCTTATTAAAACAGAGAAACGAATTCAAATGCTTTGACTTCACAACAATCATTACTGTAGATCTTATTCAAATTTAGTTCATATTGAAGCGGTAGTATATACGTTTGGAATGCACTAAAACGTTCATTTGAGTAGTAGGTTGCATGCATTATACACGTAGCGAAATATTTTAATTGAACATAACATGAATTCAAAGTTTTGAATGACATTTGTAGTGCGCATTGATTTGGTACAGTACACGTTAGGCTTGTCCGGAAATTTCAACCCGTGCCTTGTTAGCCCGAAATATTTAAGATATATCTTTGTCTCGTTGTGCTCCGACAACTCCCTCCATCTCAATACGCGCCTTGCTATTCCGAAATTACAACGCGCGCGAAAACTCCCACCTCCTGTGAAATCCCGACACGTGAAATGCCCGTGGTACCCCTGAACCGAAAGAACCGCCTCAAATCAGTGGGGGGTACTTTCGTAACTTACCCCACATTTCGGACAAGCATGTCTCTAAGCCATGGTTCCCCACTGCCATCCCATCTGCCCACCCATTCGTACACCGAGGCCGCGAAAACCCGCGACGAAACCCCACACCCTGCTCCATCGGCCACCCAGCCGGAGCCTCTTCCCCGACAACATCGTCCACAGCAACACCTCGACATCCCTCATCCACCGTACCGGATGAGGATCCGTCGTCGATCTCATCGTCCCGCCGGTTCAGCCACCCCATCCTCCACCTCCAAGGAGCTGCCCCGATGTTCCCCTCGTCTTTCGCGCCACCTCCATTCCCACACCGCCATCTTCACCTGCACCACCGGAAGAGCATCATCATCACCGTTTCCTCGGATGAAGCTGCGGCCTAATCGGCGCCACCAAAGAGGTTGTACACTAATCGCCGCATTTTCTTCTTGATTCGATCTCACGGTGCTGCCGACGCTCGGTCCCGAGCTGACATGGTGCGGCTCCATCCACGGCGGCGTCGCCCGCCACTTCCTCCACAGTGTCGCTCCCTCGGCGGCGACGTCCACATCAGTAGGAGCTGCTGCTGCTTTAGCTCTTGCTCGCGCTGCTGCTCTACTCTTGCTCTCGGTCCCCTGCCTGGTCTGCTCTTGCTATTGCTCTTGCTCGCGCTGCTGCTCTCGCTCTTGCTCTTGCTTGCGATGCTGCTCCGATTTGGCTACACTTCAGTCGACTGAATCGACTTTTGGGTCAGTCGATTTTCAAGGGGTGGGCTCGCCGGGGTGAAGGAAGAACTAGCCACAATGCGGAGGGGGGCTCGCCGGATAGGTACCCCACTATCTATCTTAGGGTTCAGGATGGGGCGGTGGTCGCCGGCGGTGGCGTGGGGATCGCCGGAGAAAAAGCTCGGCACGGGGGGCCTAGAGGGATGGCCGGGGCGGCGGCGGACCGGCGGTGGGGAGTGTTTTCGGGGCGGGCGGGGCAGCGCACCGCCGGCCGCGGGCGGCGGGGGGCTGCTGTTTGGCCGGTGGTGGCTGGCGGCTCAGGGGGGTGGAGGTTGAAGATGAATCGCATGCCCTTGATTTCGTATCCAACGGCTGCAAAATCGACTGACCAGAGATGAAAAAGTCAGTCAACCGACGTGTAGCCTCACCTTGCTAGTGCGTTCAGTTTCGACAGCAAAATTCAGTTTCGACAGCAAAATTCAGTTTCGACAGTTAGGTTCAGTTTCGACAGTTAAGTTTAGTTTTGACAGTTAAGTTCAGTTTTGACAGTTAAGTTCAGCGATGAGCGGCTGATGTATTTTACATCTAGCACTTTGTGGTTATGTATTTTACGTCATGTATTGGAGATGCTATTAGAATTCCACTCAGGTTAACGGTGTTCGTTGTCTCTCCTGTCCTGCTTCAGCCTCGGCGTCGTACAACTCACCGGAGCTGCTCCAACAACGAAACCCTCCATCACAGCGGAGCAGTACCTCGGGCTCCATCTCCAGACGCCTAAGATCTTCTTCCCCTCCTCCGACAGCAAAGTCAGCCGGAGCATCCTCACCGGCCAACCCAATCACGCTGAGATCGACATGGCTTTGCCAAAGAGGTTGTACACTTGTTGCATCTCTTTTTTACTCTACATGTTATATATATTGTCCACTGAGCACACAGATTTGTTCCTTTAGTGTCTCCTTGAAAGAAAAAATGTAGGAATTTTAATTTTCACTTGTCCTCCTTTTCAAATTCCTATTCATGAAGCACAAGACTAAGAGATAGTAGCATAATAGCATTATAACCGTACATTTTCTTGTGGTTTGACTTAATCTCACCATGCTTCTTTGTATCCTGTGATCTTCCAATTGTTGTGAATCAAACACCCAGATTGGCAGAAATCCTGTGTTTTTAAATTCTCTGTTTTGCACGTGCATTCCTATCCTGTTCCTATCTATTTCCTATCCCGGCATTGTTGGAATCCTCCAATTCAAACGAGCCCTTACAGAATTACTTCTCTTGCAGATAGTTGTCAAAGAAAACCTTGCGTGGTTTGTCCCGCTCCTGTTGCGCCATCGTCCACCCCAGCTCAGCTGCTCCAACGACAGAAGGGTCCAGCACAGCAGGGATCCGGCCTCCAGACTCTCTTTCGCCGCCTCAGATCTTCTTCCCCGCTGCTGGCGGCCATGAAAACTGCATTACCATCATCAACCGAGCAGATGACCTCAAGGACTACACGGGTCCGCAAGAGAGGTCGCACTCTTTTGTGTCTGCTTACGTTATGCATCGCTTAATATTACATGCTACTTTATCGTCCTGTTCACCGATTAGACTCTGAGTCAGCTCCAAACTAATGGTCAAACTTGAGTTTTTAAATGGTTGTGGGGAACATATCGGGGCCGCTATCAATAGTATCTATCTACTATCTGGTTAATCTCCGGTGTCTACTATGAGTTTCATGTTGGGTGGGAAACAAACAGTAAAGAAGCCATTATCTGTATTTATTAACTGAAGCCATTATCTGCCTGCTATTATTGGTTTTGGGTCTATCCACGGGTTGCTACCATCACTCTGGATTTCTGCATGCACTCCTTACATAATCTCACTATGTTTTATTCCTATGCATGACAGTTATTGTAAACAATGGAATTGAACATGTAGAGCAAAAGAGACGAGCCTTGCGTGGCAATATAATTTCATGCAGACGTCGCTCCATGGTAGGCACAGCCCCCCCCCCCTCCACGCATTTCGGATTGTAATCGAGAGGAAGATATCTGTTCTGAGGTGGATTCAGAAGGAGAAGATAACTCCTATTTACCCCCTGAGGTCTTCGCTCTAACTTGGCATGCTGATGTTGGTTATATCATGCATATGGTGTCTTGCATTGCTTACTTTATACATCAAATATGTCATCTGCTTAGTTTAGACATCCTTTGTGTGAATGCCATCTGTTTAGTTTATTCATCATTTATGTGAATTATGCAACGCCACCTTGTTTAGCCAGGCATCATATATGTGAATTTTGCAATACCATACTGCTTAGCCAGTCATCTTATATGTAAATTATATCAGGCCATCCTTTTTTTCGTTACATATTACATTCGTCAACAATGTTAGTACATTCAACTGCTCTTCGTGTGCATCAGCCATTTGACACGGTGATGGCAAATTCTAGAGTGAAAACAAGGTCTTCTGAGAAGACTATGCTATCTGACGAAGCGCATATCTTGCTGGTTACGG